>NW_023330206.1:0-217820 GCF_011100685.1 Canis lupus familiaris
CAACTCCCAGCCACGGCGGGTTTGCTGTGCTAAAGTCCTCCCGTTCGGGAAAGACTGGCCCCTGGGGGTGTCGATGAGTTACCTGCATTGAGGCCCCTGTGATCTGAAATCGTCCTGAACCCTCTGAGCCCATGGGACTGAGTGGGCCAAGCCACTCTAGTTTTTTTAATTTTATTTATTTATGACAGAGAGAGGGGCACAGTCAGAGGCAGAGGCGGGCCCCTTGCAGGGAGCCTGACGTGGGACTCGATCCCGGGTCTCCAGGATCAGGCCCTGGGCTGATGGCGCGCTAAACCACTGAGCCACCCGGGCTGCCCTCCCACTCTATTAAAAACTAAAATCTTGGGACGCCTGGGTGGCTCAGTAGTTGGGCATCTATCTGCCTTCTGTTCAAGGCTTGATCCTGGGGTCCTGGGATCAAGTCCTGCATAGCGCTCCTGGCACGGAGCCTGCTTCTCCCTCTGCCTAGGTCTCTGCCTCTTTCTCTGTCTCTCTCAAGAATAAATAAAATCTTAAAAACAAAACGAGCAAAGCTAAAATCTTTAGGGCACTTGGGTTGCTCTGTTGGTTAAGCATTGCACTCGATCTTGGCTTAGTTCTTGACTTTGGGGGGTGAGTTCTGTCCCCATACTCGGCATGAGGCCTACCTAAAAAGAAAACAAGACACAAAACCAAAAAAAAAAAAAAAAAAAAACCATCCCCCTAAGAAACAAAAACCCCATCAAAGTCTTTTATTTGAATACTTGCAGAGCCATCCTTCACTGAGACAGGATTTGCTCTTCTTGCCCTCTTCTCCAGTTTCTCCCCTTGTGTGTAACTGGGGCTATGTTCCAGCATAACAGAGCAGGAGATGCGCTCAGGCTGAGAAGGCAGATGAAGGTACTACACCCTAAGGAGGCTGAACGACCTAACCAGCAAGTACCAGCTTGGGGACGTGTTTGGGACTGGAGTATAGGTGCTTGATAAAGGAGAGGGGGATTCAGATTGGGTAGGGTGAATTTACTGCTTTGGGAGTATTCTTCTGAGATACAAGGTTTGACATTCTGTCAGGGACCGCAGGAGTTTGTGTGAACTTGCTACAAGGATGGCTTCTAGAAGCATGAAAGGAAGCTACGGCCCGTGCTCAGTGAGGTTGAAATTGCTGGACCCCTGACAGATGGCAGCTGAAGGCTAAACCGCTCAGGGATTGTGAAGCTGGGATACATATGATGACTTTCTAAGGTAAGAAAACCCAAGCAAATGGATATATTCCACAGGAAGCACCGACAAACACATCATTTACCAAGGCTCTAGGAATATGCTGATGAGAGGGACAGCAGCGTCGTTAAACAGTTCAGTGGTGGGGTACGTGCATAGGCCAGTGCTGACAAACAGTAAGAGTGGCTTCATAGAAACGGATGACAGGACCCTGCAGCACTTGAGGTCAGGCGGTGGCATTGAACCATCAGAGGCCAGGTTTACACCATTTACTGTGAGCCATGAGGTTGGAGTGGCAGCCAAGGCACCAACCCACAAAGGGTTCCAGAAATGGTTTGAAGAGCCCAGTGTTTTCGTACAAAATGGAAGGTCAGCCACCAGGAGTAGTACTCTTATTATCAAAAGAAATCAAGGCTGGATGATGGGAGGCTGAAGACGGCTCAATACAAAGGCATGATCCCTTGCCAAGTTCTAGTCAGTGTTCAGGCCTGGGACTGTCTAGTCTTTGAAGAGGAGGCCAGGTCCCCAGAACAAAGGACCATGTATGTATGGCAAGGGGATAAATATTCTTCCAGGAATTTTCGTACAGTTATTCAGCATATCTTTTACCTGTAGCTGTGCAATAAGTTACCCCAAAACTTAGTAGCATAATTGACTATTTTTGTTATCTACGTGGTTTCTGTGGGTCAAAAATCTAGTTAAAGCTTAGCCAGATAGTGCTGGCTCATGGTGTCTCTGAGAATGCACACAAGATGTGGGTTGGGGCTGTAGTCATTTGAAGGTTGAGCTGAGCCTGGGATGTCCACTTCCAAGGCAGCTTACTCACATGCACAAGCAGGGGGAGCAGCAGGCTCCCTGCTGAACAGAGAGCCTGATGTGGGGCTTGACCCCAAGACCCTGGGATCATGACTTGGGCCACCCGGTGCCCGGCCAGTAAGTTTTTGACCAGAGGCCTCAATTCCTTGCCTCATGGATGTTTCCATAAGGCTACTTGGGTGTTTCCATGACGTGAAAGCAAGTGATCCAGGGGAAGCAAAGCGGAAGTCACAATGCCTTTTATGACCTAACGTTGGAAGTCACACATTGTAATTGTCACAGATTGTCACAGGTCTGCCTTACTCAGTGAGGCAGGGGACTTCACAAGGGAATGACTGAATACCAGGAGGCTAGAATCATTGTGGCCATTTGGGAGGTAAATGCCTCCCACATTTGGGTAAATGTAAATAAACAAGGGGGATTGGACTCTAGGAGTAATTTGAGGAGTGGACTGGGGAAGGGGGAATATACCAAGAATTTTAATATTGTTGGATGTAGGGTCAGAGTTAACATTAGTTTCTGGATATACAAAACATAATCGTGGCTCACTGTTAGGATGGGGCCTATGGGGAGCCAAATAAATAGAATCCCAGGTCAGGATCCAGCTCACAATGGTAACCGTGTGACATTACTCAGTTTGCAGATGTTAATGGAATAGAATGTTTGAAAATCCATGCAGAACACACATTGCGTCTTTCATTTGTAGGATCAGAACTATCATGATTGTGGAGGCCAAGTGGAGGCCTCTGTACCTGTTTCCATCCCTGGTCAAAATAGTAAGTATAAAACAATATCACAATCTAGGAGGAATGACGGATATTTTTATTACTCTTTGTTGTTTCGTTTTGTTTGGTGTTTTTTTTATTCCTTTGTTTTTAAAAAAGATTTTATTTATTCACATGAGACAGAGAGAGAGAGGTAGAGACATAGGCAGAGGGAGGAGAAGCAGGCTCCATGCAGGGAGTCCAATGTGGGACTGGATCCTGGGACCCCAGGATCACTCCCTGACCCTAAGACAAATGCTCAACTACTGAGCCACCCAGGCATCCCTAATTTTATTCCTCTTAAGGATATAAAGGATTCAAGTGATGGTCCTTGTCATATTTCCATTTAATTCACCTGTCTACCCCTGCAGAAACCAGATTCATCCTGGAGGTTGGCCGAAATTTCCATAAATTCACCCAGATAGTAGCCCCAACTGAGGCTGCTATGCCAGATGTAGTCTCTTCGCTCAAGCCAGATTCATGACTTCTCAGGTACATGGTATACAAACATTAGTTGGCAAATGTGTTTCTTTCTATCCCTATCAGATACCGTTTGGATTCACATGGAGCAGACAACAGTATGCATTTCCCATTGCTCCAGGGTTGTACCTTTCCAGTCTGTCATAGTTCACGTACCACCTGGGTATCTGAAGAACATTGTGCCATTTGCTCCTCTGATAGCTTGTCAATGGAGTTAGATTACAGGAAATGTCTGGCACATTGGAAGCCTTGGTAAGAAACGTGCATTCCATTGTTGGAGAAGATGCCTGTGAAGATTCAATTATCTGCCACATGAGAACAATTTTGAGTGCCCCAACAGTTGGGGACATGCTGGTCCTATCATCCAAAGTAAAACATGAGTTATACCACTTGAATCTCCTGCAGAGAAGGAAGCACAATGCCTGAGAGGACTTTTCAGGTTTTGGAGACAACATATTCCACATCTCAGAACACTCTCTGCCTTGTATACCAGGTGACACAAAAGACTGCCACTTAAAAAAAAAAAAGGTTTTATTTGTTAAAGAAGGAGAGCACAGGGCAGGAGCAGAGGGAGAGGGAGAAGAAGGTTCCCTGCTGAGCACGGATCCCAACACAGGGCACGATCCCAGGACATTGAGATCACAACCTGAGCCAAAGTTCCCAACGCAGGGCTCCATTCTAGGACGTTGAGATCACGACCTGACCAAAGTCAGACTCTTAACTGACTGAACCCAAAAAGACTTCGACTTTTGAGTGTATCCCAGAATAGGAAAGTTCTCTGCAGAGCAGCAGAGTCTAAGCTGCAGTTGAAAGCAGCCTTGTTACTTGGGCATAAGACTGAGCAGATCTCAGAGATTGGGTGTATCATGGGTAGGGAACGATACCTTCCAGGAGTCTGGAGCAAACCCATGCTGTCCACAGAGGTGGCTCGGATATGTTTCATAAAGCCGTTCCTGTAATGCTGCTGGGCCCTGGTGGAAGACCGTTGGACATGACATGACCGCATGCCCAGAACTGCATCTTGTGAGGTAAGTTCTGTCAAACCCACCAAGCGATAACGTTGGTTAGGTTCCACAACTATCCACTGGTGAGCGGAGGAGTCCCACAGAGTTAGAAGCCACGGCTGCCACCTGAAGACTTTATCCTCTTTGTGTCTAGCACCGAGTTGGCAAGCAAAGGAGCCCCCATTCTTGGTTGGAGTGAATGACCCAGGTTAGGAAAGGATAGGGCTGCTTTTAAACCGGGACATAGAAGGACGCCTGGGTGGCTCAGCAGTTAAGCATCTACCTTCAGCTCATGGCGTGATCCTGCACTTCTTGGATCAAGTCCCACATCGGGCTCCCCGAGGGAAATCTTCTCCCTCTGCCTCTGTCTCTGCCTCTCTTTCTGTGTCTCTCATGAATAAATAAATAAAATCGGAAAAAAAAATTAAAACCAGGGCATAAAGAGCAATAAGTTTGACTCCCAGGAGATTCATCCAGGACCCTCTTGGTATTCCCTTGCCCCGTTGTGACAGTAAAAAGACAAGTGCCACAACCCTTGCCAAAAGAGGCCTGGTGAGCTGGGGCTCAGAAATTTTAGAGATGAAGGTGTGAGGAAGGCCACCTGGCAACTTAGCGAGGAGGACAGCAGAGTTTGTAGGGACCTTGAGGGGAATCTGCAACAAATAATGCAGGGAGGACAAGATGAGTATCCATCATAGCCCAAGACCAGCTGCAGTGGCCAAGGCCATCATTTACTCACTGGTCTTCCTCTTCTGAGTCTTCCCCAGGATTAGAGGCCACTGGAATCTCAGGGGGAGACCCTTCCCACATAGGTGAAGTGCATTCAGGCGGTGCACGTGGTCAGTTGGCCAGCAATAGATCCTGGATTTTGTGGAGGAGAAGAGTGACGCATTGTTGGCTGCACTCAGAAGTCAGAGGCCTCATCTCCTCCTACCTGCTGGGCAGAGGCCCGAGGCCTTGGGCTGAGAATCTCCACAAAGGGAGAAAGCAGAAGTCAGTGTGACAAGTAGACTGTGCTTAAACAGCCACCGCAACTACAGAGGGAGGTTGATGAGGATCGTTCAGGTGCAGATGCGCAGCGGGGAGATGCTTAGTGGCTTCAGGTGGGAGCAGCTGTAGGTGGGAATGGCTCCTCCTCAGAAAGGCATTTGGGAGGAAGGCTGACAGGCTGAGGGGGAGGGCAATGGAGGTCGCCTCAGAGTGTGGGAGTTCTCACTGCCGACCTTTGGAGAACCTCTTTTCTGTGTCCTCTGCAGCCATCAGTAGAATATACATCCCTCATGAGGAGTCAAGTAGTTGGACTGACTTTTTTGCTGAGTGAGAGGGGCATGAGGGAGGGGCAAGGGCAGAGACACCCCTCTGGGTTCCAGGCATGTGGCTCTTCTTGGGCTGTTCCTTCAGAGAAATGGGACATTTCAGAAGCACAGGGGAGGGTTCACACACAGCCACTTCTGCAGCAAGGGCCCTCCTGCTTCCGAGGAGCTCTGCCATCAGAACAGTTGGTGGTTGTGACAGGGGCCTGGTGTGCCCTCCTGTCCTGCCTGCTCCATAAGCTGCCTCCCGGGCCTCAGCTCTGAGCAGGTGCCCCTTCCTGCTCATACATAAGTGGAGCATGCTCAGTTGGGTCATAGTCCAGTGTTTTGGTGGTTCTAAATGCTCATGTACCAAACCTGCCCCAGCGCATTCCCCTTGTGCCCCACAGAAGAGCAGCCTGCCATGGGATGTGAGGGCTGAGCACTGCTCCAGGGAGCAGCAGAGCAGTCGGGGTGGGAAGTAGAGGAAGGTCGGGCCCGGGTGTGGATTGCTGGCCGTGCTGGTGGTGGAGGTAAACGCATGTGGTTGTAGAGCCTCCTCGAGTACCACAGTGCTGGCGGGTGGCTCTGGCCCTCGCCTGGGGCCCTGCCTGCGGCTGTTGCTCCTGAGGCCTCGTGGGTTCTGCAATTGATTTCTGATTTCACCACCTGTATAGGCTTAGGTGTTGGCTTCTGTAGTCTGCACACTAGTTTCCCAATCCACCTTTTTCAGATTCTAAAAGTTGGCTTTTCTTGAAGAGTGGGGCTAATTCATTCTCCTTGACTTTCTGGTCTTAGCTATTCCTTTACTTCATTTAGGGTTTCAGGAGGCAGCTGAGAGCACTCAGGCTCAGTTGTCCATGTGTCATCAGAAGTTCACTGAGAGATTCTCAAATGTGTCAGTCTGCTCTTGTTCCTAGAAGAAATGCTTTGTGATTCTGTTCAAAGAACACCAATTAGTTCTTCTTAGTAATGTTTTAGTAACGACCTTTGTATCTACTTATACCTGAGATGGTACATTTTAAAGAAGATTTATTTACTTGAGATAGGACAAGCGGGGAAAGAAGGGCAGAGGGAGAAGCAGACTCCTCGCTGAGTGCAGGGAGCCCCATTCGGGGCTCAATCCCAAGACCCTGGGATCATGACCTGAGCTGAAGGCAGCCGCAGAGCTGAACCACCCAGGCACCCCACGATGGTGCTTTAATGTTCCCTTCTCTTGTCTTTTTCTGACATTTTATGTCAAAAATTCACTAGCCCCATAAGAGGGGTTTTTTATGTCTTCTTGATTTTTTAAAAATAATTTTCTAGTCTCTGAATTGCTCTGAGCTTGGTAGAATGTGAATAGGGACGTATTCCATAGAGCAGGAAGGAGGACAGATCTGAACTTGTGGAAAGTTGCCGTTACTGTTTTAGAAGCTCTGCTTGCCAGAGAAGGCAAACAAAACCTCAGGACCCGACCTCTTACCACTGGACTGGGGTAAGAGATGGGTTATTCTGTCCGGCTCCTTGAAATCACCTTGGAGATGGTGATGATCTTTGGGAAAGTTCAGGAAATTAGGTTTGGAACAATTTATACTCTCTGAAGTCCAATAAAGAATGGAGATGAAGCCATAATTGTTTTCCTTCACTTAGCTGGTATTAAGGGACACTGGGTGAACCTAGCAGAGAAAGAGCTGAAGATTTAGGACTAGAAGTTGTAGGATGGCAGGAGAGGTGGAGGACCGCCTAGGGTCTCACTTCCTGCTAAGATGGGTGGTTGAGGCTGAGTGTCCTGTGCCAACAGGAGGAGGCTGAGCCCTGTGAAAATCTACTTAGGCTTTTCCCTTAACCTTGTGCCAGGTTGGTGGAGATGAGTGGACAAGACCCTCTCAATCTCTTGGATCTTGCAGCACAGAGCCTGCGGAATGAGAAGGCCTCAGCTGTACGTGACCTGGAAGAGCTCCCTGTGGGCCTTTTCCCAACTCTGTCCACAGCAGCCTTTGATGGGGGACACACGAAGACTGTGACAGCAATGGTGCAGGCCTGGCCCTTTCCCTGCCTCCGTCTGGGACCGTTAAGAGATCAGTCAAGAACTCAAGACCTCTTGGAAGCCGTCCTGGATGGGCTGGAATTGGTTCCTCCTAACGCAGTTTGGCCCAGGTAACTGGAGAGTTGGGGTGCTGGTAGGGGCACAGTGAATTGCAGAAGTGGGAGCTGGATTCAGGGATGTGGAGTCCAAGCATGTGCTAGCCTCTCCTGGTGGTGCAGCATCTGTCATCATGAGGCCCTGAGGCCATTGTCAGAGTCCCTCCGTGAAGAGAGTCCTGGCATAGTTCAGAGCTGATCATGCTACTGAGGTGGTTAAGAGTGTGGCTGGGTTCCTGGGTGGTATCCCGGCAACGTATAATGTGGGGAAGCAAGGAGGGCACCTAGAAGGCGTAGTGGACGGCAGAGGGCAGGGCTGCTGGTTGGCACAGTGGTGGGTCCCCAGGGTCTGCCGCTGCTGCTGGTCTCCTGCCGGCCCCGCTCTACAGGCCTGAAATTCCTCATGTCTGCTCTCCTCCTCATTCCCCACAGGAGATCAAAGCTGAAGGTGCTGGATTTTACCCATGACGTTGAGCACTCCAACTGGGAGGAGTGCTCGGAGGCTACTCCTGCACCCTTTGTCATCACTCACATGCTAGAAGAGCCGGAGGCGGACAAGCTGACACCCAGTTACAAAGAACGGCCTTAGCATCACCGAGAACCCGAGGAAATACACAGAGACCTTTTCCTAGGTGGTTTGTTCGGCTTCTTCCACCTGTCTGGGTTCCCCTCGTACATACTCCAGAGAGTCGAGAAGAACCATGGCGGTCTGCGCCTCCACTGTCAGACACTGGTCATTGTCCAAGTGCCATTCCTCAGCCTTGTCGAGATCCTGGGGATGCTGGAGCTGGAGACCATCCGGGAGCTGAGGCTTCATTACAGGAGTACGTTCTGCTCCCGTTCTGACCTAATCCAGTTTTTTTACCCGCGCAAGGGTAAATGAGCAACCTGGGCAACCTCATCATGAACGACATCCCCTGGGATTTCCCTGCAGACTGTTTCTTTTTGCTGAGTCCACTGGGCCGCCTCTAGAAGCTCCATCTCATCTTTGGCTGTCTCTCGGGCCAGCTGCATAAGATGCTGAGTGAGTGTGCGACAAGTCCCTCTGAAGGGCCAGGGGCCAGGATCCCTGGAGTCTTCCCTGAACCCCGCTGCGTCGGAGCAGAGACAAGCCTGGATTTCCAATCCTGTGAGGCCGCAGAGTCACTGAGGACACAGACTGCAAGGCTGAGGTCTCGGACCAGCCAGTGGCTGTCGATTGCTATAGAAGAGAGAGATGCAGGTCTGAAATTGGCCTGTCATTCACTCTTTCATTCATTTTCACGCACTCAGTCCGTGCCAAGCAGACAGCTAAGAATGGATATGAAACTCTGACCAAACTCAGGGTCTCGTCTTCCTAGAGCTTATGTAGAGAAAGTGAACCAGGATGGTAGGTTGTCAGGGTGGTGTTTGAGGGAGGGAACTGCCCCCTCACCAATGTCTAAGCTCAGCTGATTTGATGAACTCCTTCCTCTCTTTTGTGTCTCACAGACTTCTCTGTAGCCTGCCCCCCCCTACCCCCCGAATACAGAGCTGTTCTCCTGGGCCTGGTCTTTGAGTAAATAGAAGCATGGGGAACCATCTTCCCAAATTCTCCAGCCAGTAAAACCTATGCTTTACCATGTGTAGGAGCTATAGCTAAATTTCATTAATTCAGCCACACTTTGTGGAGCATGTGCGATAATTGTGTTGATGGGCTTATTAGGAAGCTAAGGCTGAGAGGTGCCTGACTCCATAGTCTGCAAACAGAGAGGTCCCATGGCCAGCGGGGATGGGTTTCACTCCACACTCTGTGGTCTTAACCACTACAGAAGCCTGGCTCCCACCATGTGCATCCAGACTCGGGTAGGCATTGTGCCAATTTCTCAGGCCAGATTTCTGGATCTTTCCCAAATGTATCTAGTGGGACACTCGAGTTTCCAAGAAGTGACTGTGTCTGTCTGTCCACAATGGCCTGCAAAACCACTGGAGACGCTGGTGATCAATGGATGCAGGCTCATTGAGAATGACATCACCTACTTGTCCCAGAGCATTCGTGCCACCTGCCTGAAGGAGTTGGTTCTCTGTGGCAATAACCTGTCCCACACGGTTCCTGGGCCCCTCCAGGTTCTGCTGGGGGAGGTGTCTGGCACTCTACAGCACCTGAACTTGTGCAGCTGCCGGCTGAAGGAAGCCCAGCTCCGAACCCTGCTTGCCTGCTCTGTGCTGCTGCTCGAGCCTCCCCTCGCTCGTGTTCTACGACCATGTCATCTCCACATGGGGCATCACGAACGTGCTTCAACAGTTAGGAGGGTTGAAGGAGCTGAAGCATGTGCAGTCCCCTGTTCCTGCTGAATGTGTTGTATACTTGGATGAATACAGGTGGGGGAAGCTCAACAGAGTGGAACTTGCCCGGGTGCACGCCAAGTTGCAGGAAATGTTGCAACCACCCCAGCGGGCCAACATGGAGTCAACTAATTCTACCTCAGTGGCCTGACAATGAAAACGCACAGCTGACCTGATGGGGAAGAGGAGCAGCATCTGTCCTGGAGCTGTGGTTGTGGATTTCCCGGATGGTGTGGCTTCAAGGAAAACTATCAAAACAAGAAAACACAACCAACGCTCCAGTGGGGACTGCTGTTTCTGGATCCAGCTGGGGCTCAATTCTTCATGAAATTGACAAGCACTGGTCAAACATGGACACTGTGCAAGTGTTCTGATGCTGCGTATAAAAGGACAACTTCGCCTGACACTGGTACTTCTAGTCTGTTTACCCAGTTTCCCTTTCATTATGCTTCAGTATTCCCACTTTGAACAACACGCAGTTGGGTGAGTTAATTCTCAAAACATTAGTTTATAAAGTGAGGTCAATGAAATGTTCATCAAAGGAATAGGTGAACGTGATACGATCAACACGGAGCGTTCATTCAACTATTTGTTCAAATATTTGTTGACTTCCTGTTTTGTTCAGAAACTGCTCTCACCGGGAAGACGGTGTAAACATTCGGGGTGTCTGCTCTCCAAGAACTTAGCTTTGAAAGAGGATGGGGCCCACTAAACCAAGTCAGCAGACCCGTAAGAAAGCTGGTTTCAAAGGAGCGCTGTAAGAATGACAGAAGGAATACCAGTCTGATGAGGGCTTATTGGAGTTAGGAGCACTATGAGATGATTGAGAATATGCATCAGTCTCTGCCCTCAGTTGCTGGCACAGAGCTCCTGAAACCTTGTCATTTCCTAAGTAATAACACTAGGAACATCCTCTGTTCCAGCATTTGGTCTTTGACCCCCATCCCTGACAGAGGGCTTTTGTTCTTTTAAGATTTTATTTATTCATGAGAGAGACAGAGAGAGAGAGAGGGGCAGAGACACAGGCAGAGAGAGAAGTAGGCTTCCGCCCAGGGAGCCCGATGTGGGACTGGATCCTGGGACACTAGGACCACGCCCTGGGCCAAAGGCAGGGTAACCCACTGAGCCACCCAGGAGTCCCCAGAGGGCTCTTGAAAGCTTTATAAATTCCCAAGTGATAAGGGTGCTAGGATCATCTTTTGTTCTAATGAGGTGGCTCAGGCTGTGCTCTCAGATGGCTCCCAGATGGGACTGGTCCCCAGAAAGATGAGGCCATGATTTCGAGCTTGGAATTTTAGGCCCCATCCCTCATCTTCCAGAGCAGGGAAGAGGGGCTGGAAATGGAATGATTGATCATGCCTATGTGAGGAAACCTCCCTAAAACCCCAGTCATAGGGGACTTGGAGAGCTTCCACCTAGATGTACCCCAACACCACAAGGACAGAAACTCCTGCACGTCCTCCCCCCGCCAAGACTTCACCCTGTGTAAGTCTTCATCCGGCTCTTCATCTGTATTGTTTGTCCTTTTATAACTGGTAAATGTGTTTCCCTGAGATCTGTGAGCCACTGTAGCAAATTACTCCAACCCGAGGGGGTGCTCATGGGAGCCTCTGATTTGCATCCAGATCAGACAAGTTGTATAACCTGGGGACTTAACTACTATTGGCATCTGAAGTAGGGCGGGGGCGGTCTTGTGGGACTGGGCGGGTAAGTTGGGATCCGCCACTATCTCCAGGTGGATGGTATCAGAGATGTGATGTGACTGAGTTCTCATTGCAGGGAAAAATCGCCTCACGCCTAAAGTGTCAGAAGTCACTTGTGTGAAGAGTAACGGAGACACAGGAGAGACTCCCAGCAGGGAAGCCCCAGGTTTTTCCCTTTGAAGGAGGTAGACAGAACTGGGGTTTTCCTTTATAGCCCCTATTCTTTTTGAGGGGGGTTGTGGTGGGGAAGATCAGGGAATTGAGGCTTCTGTGTGAACCTTCTGATGACTCATAGGTGAGTGTTGAGAAGCACCCAGATATGAGGAGAGCTGGGGACACCCCTCCCAGGCGGAGAAATGAGAGAGACGGTGAGAAGGAGTCAAGGAGATGGAGGCTTCACTTTGAGTAGTATGGATAGGTTAACAGTATTTTTCCAATCCAGGAACTTGGAATGTCTTTCCATTTATTTGTGTCTTTGAAAATTTCCTTCATCAGTGTTTATAATTTTCAGCATACGAGTCTTGCACCTCTTTTGGTTCCTAAGTATTTTATTCTTGCTGTTGTTATGGTAGATGGAATTGTTTTCTTAATTTCTTTTTAGGTATTTCATTGTTAGTCTTTCGAAATGTCTCCAATTTTTATATGTTGATTTTATATTGTGTAAGTTTACTGAATTTTAGTAGGTTTTTGTGGAAAGTCTTTACACTTTCCTACATATATGATCTTTCCACCTGTGAATAGATAATTTTACTTTTTTCTTTATGACTTCTATACCTTGTGTTTCTGTGTCTTGCCTGATTGCTCAGGCTAGGACTTCCAGAACAGTGTTGAGTAGCAGTAGTGAGAGTGGAGATCGTTGCCTTGTTCTTTCAGGTTTAACGCACTGGTTATATTAGCTGTAGAGTTTTCATAGATGGGCTTTATTGTGTTGAGGTTTTAGAAGTTTTACTGAACATGAGTTGGTGTTGAAGTTTGTCACATGTTCTGCGTCTGTTGAAATGATGATGATGTAATATTTGTGTCTCATTGTTTGTATTATGTCTCACATGGATTTGCATTGATTTTGCATGTGTGAGGCCAACTTTGAATCCCAAGGATAAATCCCACTTGGTCAGGGTATAGGACTCTCTTGATGTGCTGTTGAATTTAGTTTGTTAGTACAGTTGACCCTTGAGAACAGCATGGTGGATACGGATGCCAACAGTGAGAAATCTGTATATAACTTTTGTCTTCCCCCAAAACGTAAGTACTAATGGCATACTATTGTGAGAAGCCTTACCGACAAGAATAACACATATTTTATGTTATATGTATGATATACTGTATTTATATAGTAAAGTAAACTAGAGAAAAGGAAATATTAAAAAAATCACAAAGAAGAGAAAATAGGGGTGCTTGGGTGGCTCCTTCAGTTAAGAGTTCAACTCTTGATGTCGGCTCAGGTCTCAATCTCAGGGTCATGAGTTCAGGCCCTGCATTGGGCTCCACGCCCAATGGAGTCTACCTTCAAGGGTGTGGGGGCACCTGGATGATTCAGTTAAGCATCTGACTCTTGATTTCAACGTAGACCATACATGATCTCAGGGTCATGAATTCAAGCCCCAGTGTAGACTCCATGCTGGGCATAGAGCCTGCTTAAGATCCTCTCTCCCACTCCCTCCCGCAACTTGCCCACCTGCACTCTAATACAAAAGAGAAGATAGGGTCAGGGTACTGTATACATACTTACGTGAGTGTACTGGCTCGTGACAGGAATGGTGGCCCCGAGATGGCCATGTCCTGCAGCCTGGTAGCCTTGGCTCATCAGTAGGTCACTGGGTGGGTCTAAAGGTGGCAGCAGTATCTTGGAGGTTCAGTATAGCTGCCCCATCTGCCTGCTGGTGTACCACAAGCCATGGTCAACAGCTACTGTAGCCAAACTTGAGTGTGCTGGCCTCCAGGAGGCCATGGGGCCAGGGCACCACTAGGAGGAGGAGTCCACACCCAGCCCAGGAGGGGCCCAAGGCCTGCAGTCACACCTACTGCATGGAGGACTTGGGAGGAGGGATGAGGGCACCAGGGGTGTGGGGCTCTCTTTGCGGCACTGTCTCTGCCCTCTGGGCACTTTCTACTTTAGCCCAGCCTTCTACCTGCCAGCCCCAGGAGTTCAGCCCAATCACCCCATTAGTACATGATGTGACCTGCCCAGTCCTGGGACCTCCTGTGGTGGGCGGATGCTGGCAGCCTCACTGAGCCTCTCTAGGTACTCAGAAGGCAACAACAGATGGGACGTCTGTGCTAAAGGCCTTCAGTTTGGTCCTATGCGGTTGTAAATAAATGCCTTGTGGCTTAATGTTGGCAGCTCTTTGAGAAGCTACATTTAAGTGAACCCATGCAGTTCAACCCTGTGGTGTTCACAGATCAACTGCATATCCTGTTTTTTTCTTAAACATCTATTTCTATGATAAAGGTTACTTTATGAATTAGGTACCGTGAGATATTAACGATAAAGCTAATATACAAAAAATTGTAACAACATGGCCTAAAAAAAGTTATGTGAATGTCTCTCTCTCACAAAATACCTTATTGTACCATACGCACCCCTTTTCTTATGATGATGTGAGGCGACGCAATGCCTGTGTGATGAGATGAAGTAGGTGAATAACGTAGGCCTTGTGACGTAGTGTTAGGCTACTGTTGATCTTCTGATCTTACCTCAGAAGGAGGAGGGTCATCTGCTTCCAGATCACAGTTGATCACAGGTAATTGAAACCATGGAAAGCAAAACCGTGGGTGAGGGGGATTACTGTCTATCACTGTGATGCTATGATGTGGGGTGCATGTATATTTACAAGTCTTATGTTTTACTTCTGGGTTAACCCTTTTATCATTACATAATGGCATTCTTCGTTTCGTGAGACCATTTTTAACTTAAAGTCCATTTTGTCTGACATAAGCAGAGCCACCCTTACCCTTTCTTTTAGTTACCATTTGCATGGAATATTTTCCATTCCTTCACTTTCAGTCTGTGTGTATTCTTCAATATACCACAAGTCTCTTATGACAGCATGTTACTGGTTCTTGTTTTATTTATCCATTCAGCCACTCCATGGCTTTTGAGTAAAGAGTTTAATGCTGGGGCACCTGGGTGGCTCAGTCGGTTGAGCATCTGACTCTTGGTTTTGGCTTAGATCTTGACCTCAGGGTCAGGAGATCAAGCCCCATGTCTGGCTCCGCGTTCAGGAGAGAGTCTGCTGGGATTCTCTCTCTCTTCTCCCTCTGCCCTTGACCTGCTCACATGCATGTGCACTCTCTCTGGAAAAATACATCTTTTTCTTTCTTTCTTTTTTTTTTTTTAATGAGTTTATGGGCAGCCCCGGTGACTTAGCAGTTTAGCGCCACCTTCGGCCCAGGGCGTGATCCTGGGGACCCAGGGTCGAGTCCCATGTCAGGCTCCCTGCATGGAGCCTGCTTCTCCCTCTGCCTGTATCTCTGCCCCCTTCTCTCTAACTCTCAGGAATACATTAATAAAATCTTTAAAATATAAAATAAAAAAGTTTAATTTTAACATTTCAATAATTATTGATGGATAAAGACTTAGTATTGCCATTTTGGTTGTTTTCTTTTGCTATTGTGTTCCTTTCTTTGTCTTTTGCTGTCTTTATTATTTGGTCATTTTTTTTTATAGTAATTTGCTTTCATCTTTTGTGTCTCTATTCTGGATTTTTTTTCTGCATTGGTACCATGAGAGTGTTCTCAATGGCATCTAGAATGGTGAACCCTTCCCAGAAGTTTTCAGTTTACTTAGCCTATATCCATCAGAGGAATCACTGTGGCAGCTGTAGCCTTACAAATTTATTTATTATTATTTTTAGGTTTTTTAAAGAAATCTCTAGACCCAACATGGGGCCTGAACTCACAACCCTGAGATCAAGTCACATGTCTTCCAATTGAGCCAGCCAGGCACCTCCAAAATTTGTTTCCTAAATAATAAGACCTGAAAGTCATACTTATTCCTTGATCCATGCACTACAGAGCAGATGTGTAGCAGTCAGGAAAACATTAATGCCATTGTACAACTCCCGTCAGAATGTGTCTCCAAGTGTATCGTCAGCGGTGATATTTTGAAAGGAATCTTTTTTTTCCCCCTTGAGCAGTAGGTCTCAACAGTGGGTTTCAAATATGCAGTAAACCATGTTGTGAACAGGTGTGCTGTCATCCAGGCTCCATTTGTCGAGTACACTTAGCATAATTCATAAAGGCACTAGGATTTTTGGAATGGTAAATGGGCTTAGATTTCTACTTCAAGTCATCAGCTGCATGAGCTCCTAATAAGGGAGTCATCCCCTCCTTTGAAGCCTGCCATGACTTCTCTTGTGTAGCCATGAAGTCCCAAATGACATCTTCTTCCCATATGTCTGTTTGGTCTCTGTTGAAAATTTATTGTGGGGCTCCTGGGTGGCTCAGTCTGTTAAGCATCCTACTCTTGGTTTCTGCTCAGGCCATGATCTCAGGGCTGTGAGATTGGGCCTTGTGTTGGTCTCTGTGCTCGGCGTGGAGTCTGCTTGTAGTTTCTCTCTCGCTCTCCTTCTTCCCCTCCCCACTGTGCACTCACGAGTGTGCGGGTGGGTGCTGTCTCTCTCAAATCTTAAAAAAAATTTGTTTAGTGTAGGCACCCTCATGAGTTGTCTTAGCTTGATCTGGGTAATTTGTTACCGCTTCTGCATCAGTACTTGCTGCCTCACTTTGCACTTTTATGTTATAGAGATGGTTTCCTTCCTTCAATCTTAGGAACCAACCTCTGCTAGCTTCAGTCTTTTATTCTACAGCTTCCTTATATCTCTCAGCCTTCCCAGAATTGAAGAGCGATAGGGCCTTGCTCTGCATTAAGTTTTGCGTTGAGATATTGTGGCTGGTTTGATGTTCCATCCAAACCACTAAAATTTTCCCCATATAAGTGGTAAGATTCTTTTGCTTTCTTAGGATTTATGTGTTCTCTGGAATAGCCCTTTCAATTTCCTTTAAGAACTTTTCCTTTACATTCACAATTTGGCTCACTGGCACAACACACCAAGCTTTTGACCTCTTCTCTAGGGATTCAACATGCCTATTAAGTTTAATTGTTTCTAGCTTTTGGTTGAAAGTGAGAGATGAGGGACGCCTGGGTGGCTCAGCGGTTAAGCATCTGCCTTTGGCTCAGTTCATGATCCTCGGGTTCTGGATTTGAATCCCACTTCAGGATCCCTGTCGTATTCCTGATCTTAGGGGAAAGGCTCCCAGTGGTTCCCTACTGAGAATGATATTTGGGGTGGGCTTTTCATAGATGGCTTTTAAGATGCTGAGGAATGTTCCCTCTATGCCTACAGTGTGAAGAGTTTTGATCAGGCATGGATGCTGTATTTTGTCAAAAGCTTTCTCTGCATCTATTGAGAGGATCCTATGGTTCTTGATTTTCTCTTGCTGATATGATCAATCACATTGATTGTTTTAGGAGTGCTGAACCAGCCTTGCGTTCCGCGGTGAAATCCCACTTGGTCATGGTGAATACTCTTCTTAATGTATCATTGGATCCTATTGGCTAGTATTTTGTTGAGAATTTTTGCATCCGTGTTCGTCAGGGATATTTGTCTGTAATTTCCTTTTTGGACAGGTCTTTGTCTGGTTTTAGAATTAAGGTGATGCTGGCCTCATATAACGAGTTTGGAAGTATCCCATCTCTTTCTATCTTTCAAACAGCTTTAGTAGAATCTGCATGGTTTCTTCTTTAAACATTTGATAGAATTCCCCAGGGAAGCCATGTGGCCCTCGTATTTGTGTCTTGGGAGGATTTTGATGAGTGCTTCAATTTCCTCCCTGGTTATCGACCTCTTCAGGTTTTCTCTTTCCTCCTGCTCCAGTTTTGGTAGTTTGTGGTTTTCCAGAAATGCGTCTATTTCTTCTCCATTGCATAATTTATTGGTGTATAGCTGCTCAGCTCATAATATGTTATTATAATCCTTTGTGTTTCCTTGGTGTTGGTGACCGCTCCATTCTCATTCCTGATTTTATTAATTTGGGTCTTTTCTCTCTTCTTTTTAATAAGGCTGGTTAATGGTTTATCTATCTTATTCTTTCAAAAACCAGCTCCTGGTTTTGTTGATGTGTTCCACAGTTCTTCTGGTCTCTATTTTGTTAAGATCTGCTCAAATCTTTATTAACTCTCTTCTTCAGCTGGTGGAAGGTTCATTTGCTGTTCATCTCCAGCTGCTTTAGGTTCAAGGTTAGCTTTTGTATTTGAGTTCTTTCCAGTTTTTGGATGGATGCTTGTATTGTGATGTATTTCCCCCTCAGAACTGCTTTTCTGTATCCCAAAGATTTTGAGTGGTTGTATCTTCATTCTCATTAGCTTCCATGAATTTTTTAATTCTCTAATTTCTTGGTTGACCCTTTCATCTTTTAGCAGGATAGGACCTCCAGTTTGGATTGCATCTCATTTAATTGATTTTTAATTTTGGACAGATTAGATCGAAATTCTACAGTCATGAAGTCTCTTGAATCCTTTATGCTTTTTTCCAGAGCCACCGGTAGCTTCATAATTGTGCTTCTGAATTGGCTTTCTGACATTGAATTGAAATCCAAATTCTGTAGCTCTGTGGGAGAGAGGACTGTTTCTTATTCTTTCTTTTGTGGTGAATCCTTCCTCCTAGTCATTTTGCTCAGTGCAGATTAGCTAAAAACAACTAGTACAGGAAAAAGAAGAAAGGGGGGCGGGAAACAAAAAACAAGAAGGGGTATCCTCTGATTTTATATACTGTAAGTGCCTAGACTTAGCCTTGAACCTTCTAGCGCTGCTTGGACAGGAACTTGCTCTTCCCCTGTCCTTCCAGCTGGTCTTCTGGGGGAGGGGCCGGCCATGCTGATTCTCAGGTGTGTGCACATGTGGGACATGCTTCGCCCCCTAGCAGGTGCAAGGCTCCGTGGGAGCTGTTTATCCCGTGAGGCCTCTGCTCACTGGCGGCCCCTATCTGTCCGAGGTACTAAGTGACACTAGGAGGAACAACAGAAGCGGCGGCCAGGTCATCTCCCGCAGTAACTCAGTCTGTAGGGGCCTGGCCATTCCAGGGGCGGTTGAGAATCGGTGGTTGACAATCAGTGCTGAAAATTCCCCGGTGCCAGGTTTCTGTCATGTAAACGTCCACCTAAACAAGGGTCAGTGGTGGAGTAACTAGGAGGTAGGACCAGGAGGAGGAGGATGGAGCTTTGAAAGCAGTATTGGAGTAGGTCCCTGCGCATCCGTGTCGTGAGGGGCCTCGCTTTCACTTAGAGCTGTGTACCCCGCGGGTGGTGTGCTAGGAGTTTGGCGGCCGTGGGGGTCATAAGGGCCACCGTATCGGGACCGGTGCACTTAGGCTGTAAGGTTTTTGGGTATAGTTCTTGTAGCAGGACGCGATCCCCTGGGGCCAGGGCTTGGGGAGTATCTGCTGTGGGTTCCCCTGGAGTCGGGCTGACTGAGTCGCATGGGCCCGCAGGAGGGCTCTTAGAAGAGTTAGGTAAGGTAGGCAAGATAGGAGCAGAGGAGGCGGTGACGGGAAGATTTTGAGTGACCAGGAAGGGCCGCCCAAGAGAAGCTGAAAGGGACTAAGACCCCACGGCCCTCTAGGGGAAGCTCTGAGCCTTGTTAAAGCCAGCGGGAGGAGGGTGGCCAGGACGGGCGGGCTCCAAGGGCAGTTTGGGGAGATGTCCCTCGAGAAGGCCGTCGACCCGCTCTCCCTTACCCGAAGACTGGGGTT
This sequence comes from Canis lupus familiaris, assembly GCF_011100685.1. Taxonomy (NCBI): domain Eukaryota; kingdom Metazoa; phylum Chordata; class Mammalia; order Carnivora; family Canidae; genus Canis; species Canis lupus. The sequence continues at coordinate 19,433 of NW_023330206.1, forward strand.
TCCAGGTAATATTTAGGCTCTCGGAGACTTGCTGGGTGATGCTGGAGATGAGGCTGGGCCGTTGTCAGATGGTAGGGTCCGCGGGAGGCCGAACCTCGGAATGATGTGTTGGAGGGCTATGGTGGCCGCCGCCTCCGCAGTGTCCCGAGGTATGGAGAAAAACCCCTATCCACCGTGTAAAGGTGTCCACTGAGGCTAACAGGTAGGGAAAGGATTTATGGCGTGGCACGTGGGAAAAGTCAGGCTGCCAGTCCTCGCCAGGTTGGTGTGCGCAGAGCTGGGGATTGGGCCCCGCCGGGCCTGCGAATTCCCCCTCGAGCGTTGACCGTGGAGCAGGGTTTGCAAGACTTCGGCGCCTCTCCGGTAACCTGTGGCACATGTGGAGGGTGGAAAAGGGGTTGTAGGAACTGGTGTAAGGCCTTGGGCCCGACGTGTAGGGACTGCCGTATGTCTGAAACGATCATGGGGGCTGAATGGTCTGGAAGAGCGAGTTTCTTTGGAATGAAGATGCGGCCTTTGTCCCTGGCGATTCCTCCCATCCTTTTGGGTGTCTGTCTGAGTTTCCTGGTGTGTGTAAGAGGGGGACTGTGGTGTGTGGAGGAAGAGGAGGGGAGCTGGTGGGGGTCTAAGGCAGTGGGTCGGGCAGTGGAGAGTCGGCTTTGTTGTTGCCTCGGGACACCAGGTCCTTGGAGGGTCGGTCCACGACAGTGGACAGTGGCTACTTGAGTGAGGTTGGGGGGTCTGAGGGTCTGGGCTGAGGGTCTCCAGTAGTTGTGAAATGAGGTGCCCATTGATTATGGGTGGTACCCTTGGTGGTAAGACACCCTCGCTCTTGCCAGAGGACAGAATGTGTGTGTGTGATGAGGGAGGCGTATTTGGAGGCAGTGTATGTGGTGTCCCGAGGGGGAGGGCAGCCGCCTCCAGGACGGCATCGAGGGTAAGCAAGTACGGCGTAGGCCGCGTGTCTCTCTCTGGCCGTCCGGGGCGATGAGAGAACTACCATCCACAAAGAGGATTCATTCGGTCAGGCTTCGGGAGGGCTTGATAGGAAAGTCCCGACGTGGAGGAGTCAGCTCCTGCAGGAGTTGAGGGCAGGAATGGGAGGGTTCTGAGTGAGTCGCGGGGGGAGTACCCACCCGCAGGAGGGGAGCAGGATTTAGACGAGAGGTTGGTGGGTGGTAGATGTCCGGGTTTTCGATGAAGAGGAGAAGATCAAGTTGGAGTCTAGAGGGGTCCAGATGAGAAACAGATTTCTGGCTCAGTAGATCTGTGTCCCAGGCGGTGAGAGGAGAAAAACGGTGAGGGGCCTTGTAGAGTGAGTCTAAGGGCCTCCATATGCACAAGCTTTGTAAAAAGGAACATTGTTTGGAAGGAAGACAGGTATTTGCACTTGGGGAATTTCATACTAATTGATGCCTGAGAATTCCCTGACATATTTGAAATACTTCACCTTTACCCCTCTTGAGAAAGCATAGAGCTTAAAAGGTTAACACAAGCAAAAAATAATAATAATAATAAATAGAAAAGTTACTTACTGAAAGAAATCAGTCTTGTCTGTAAATTTTGACTTATTAAGAGATTTCCCACACACAGATGAAATACTTAGGAAGCCCTGTTTATGAAATGGGGATGAAGGTTATTCATCAGGCTAAAATGAAAGGATAAGAAAACTTTTAGGTTTTGATTAGTTTTAGAATATAAGATATTGGGGCACCTGGATGACTCAGTGGTTTAGTGTCTGCCTTTGGCTCAGGTCGTGATCCCGGGGTCCTGGGATTGAGTTCTGTCTTCTTCTGCCTGTGTCTCTGCCTCTCTCTGTGTGTCTCTCATGAATAAATAAATAAAATATTTAAAAAAAATATATAGGATATCATTCCATGAAGGTTGCATATTGATATATCCAATGTTTTCCTGATTCGTCAAAGATTTAGGCAACATTAAGCTGATCTTATGATGTCAACTGTAAAAAGGAAAAAAATGCTAAATACTTTACTTTTAGCAGTGATATTTTGATAATCCCTTGAATTAAATATTTAATTACGCATTTATTTTTTTCATGTATTCAGTAGGTGCTTATCACTGCCTATTTCTTTTTTGTGTTTGCTTTTGTTTTGAGAGAGAGCATGCCATCGAGCAGGCAGGGGGGAAGGGCTGGAGACAGGATCTCAAGCTGACTCCAAGCAGAGCACAGAGCCTGACCTGGAGGGCTCCATCCCAGGACCCTGAGATCAGGACCTGAGCCGAAACCAAGAGCCAGACGCTGAACTGACTAGCCACCCCAGCACCTAATTCTATTTTCTCATTGTGGCCAAGCCACCTCTTTTCTCATTTTATTTCTTTGACCCTTAACTGCCATAGCATTAGGTTAATTTTAAGCATTCCAGCTGATCTCAACATGATAATTTTGCTTTCCCCATTAGCTATGGGCTCCTCCAGAAGGATAATGGCTACATCTTTTACTGAGAATAACTTTAAAAAGTTATTCTCATCAAGTAGGGAAAGGATGGGACTGTAGATAGGGGAAGAGAAGGGTCCCCAACTAGGCTCTGGGGTTTTTCAGGTGTGCAGATACTGAGACAGAACAAAGACGGAGATCAGGAAAATTTAGACCACCTTATCCTAATTACTAGGGTTAAGATGTTTTTCTAAGAATTGCATTGTAACCACAGAAAAGAAAAATAACCACAAAACCTCATCAGGCCTCAAAGGAAAAGTTCACTGTAAAGAATAACCAGACCTACAACACATACCTATAGATCATAGAACCAGACCTACAACACATATCTGTGGCTCACAGATGTCACAGGAACAAAAACTCTCATGATCTATGAGCATCATATCTACTTCCAGGCCACTGACCTAACCACCAGCGAGCTTGGTAAAGTCCTAATGAAAGGCCAGAGATGAAAAGCCCTCACTGGCCACTCGATTGGGACCACCTCACTCCTGAGAGGTCACTCTGTGTCCATGTTTAATGGAACTCTATCGCTTTGCCTGCTCTCCTTTGTGAAATTCATTCTTCGACTCTGTGAGACAAGAACCTCACTCTCCTGCTTCCGTATCACCACATGTAGGGCATTGACCGAAAGTAGTTGCTTCTTATTCCCTTGCCTCCTTTTTTTTTTTTTTAGTGAAAACAAATATCTTTTAGCTGAGCTAAAAAATATATATTTCCAGGTACCACTTGCAGTTAGGTGGAATGAGGAGATTGTGGATGAGACTATAGGATAAAAAGAAAATGTGATTTGTTACTCCCAGGAAGGAGTCTTTAAAACTGAGGAGAAGTTGGGATCCCTGGGAGACGCAGCGGTTTGGCGCCTGCCTTTGGTCCAGGGCGCGATCCTGGAGACCTGGGATCGAATCCCACATCGGGCTCCCGGAGCATGGAGCCTGCTTCTCTCTCTGCCTGTGTCTCTGCCTCTCTCTCTCTGTCTGTGACTATCATAAAAATAAATAAATAAATAAAAAATAAAACTGAGGAGAAGCAAGAAGAATCAATGAACTTCTTTTGTTAATGGCAGCATGGTTTACACAACACTAACATCCTGTCAGTAACAGTATAAATCCTACATATCCAGCCAATTCCACATATCCCCCATAGGTTCTGTACAGACACAAACCCTAATTACACTTATACTTACTCGCTGGGAACACTGAATTATTGCTCTGAGGGAGAGTAAGCGTGTGTGAGAGAAAATATATACGTATCTAATGATCTCAAATCCTAAAATCTACTTACCCTGGTAGTTTCTGATTTCCTTGTCATACAAGAGAGTGAACAAGGCTCAGAAGTACTGAGTGACTAGCTAAGATAGCCCTGCTAACAGGGATGGCCAGCACTGGAATCCGTTCCTGGTCCGCTGTCCCCGGATCCCACAGAGTGATCTGCAGACAGTGAAGTCTTACTAATCTAAGAAGCGAGAGGTCCAAATTCAGAGCTACCAGAAGAGCTGGAAAATAAATAGGATCCCTAAATTAGGAACCCGTAAGTGGGAAAGCCGCAATATTTGAATAGAAATCCCCCTCAAGTCTTTCGGCAGAATTCTTAACTGAGTAATGCAAGAGTGTGCTTAAATTCATCACAAATAAACAATGGAAAAGCTTAGAAGTCTAAACAGAGATTTCAGAAACTCCTGAGTAGGATAAACTAAAATTCATAGAATTCTTGTCCCAGCATAATCATACCACCAGTAGTAAATACTAAGTGAAGATCTACAAGCAAAAAGGAAATAATAGATAAGAATTCATATCTGGAGGAAGGAATGATGAAACAGTAAATATATGGGTAAATATAAATAACTGCTTTCTTTCTGTCTTTAAATACTATAAAGAAAGTCAATGGTTTAAGGCGAAAGTTATAATAATGTGTTCTCAGGCCTATAATATAAGTTTAAAGCATGACAACAGTAGTGAAAGAAATGGAATAGATTGTTAAATATGATTATGGGACAAATAGATAACAAATAGTAAGAAGAGCAGGCATATCAATAATTATATTTTTGCAGTAAAATCTCCAAAATAAAAAGCAGATATTGATAGACTAGATTAAAAGTAAGACCTAATTATGTCAACATGTTGTTTATAAGAAAGACTTTGAATATAAAGACACAGGTCACTAAAACAATGGAATACCATATAAAGAATGGAAAGGAAAAGATTTTGAAAAACATTCCATGCAAACACTAATGGAAGGAAAATGGCCTATGTTGCTATCAATGAGTTTCAAGAAAAAGAACCATAGGAAATATACAAAAGTCATTTCAAAGTGAAATCAAGCAGCAGATCATCAATAAGATCTAACAGCCCTGAATGTGTGCATAGCTAGTAACAGTGAAAATTAATAAAAGGAAAGGAAGAAGGAAACAAATGTACACTCCTAGTTGGAGAATTTAGCAATCCACTATTGGGAGTTGATGAAACAGCAAAAACAAGTAAGAATAGAAAATATTTTAATAATACTATCAACCAAGTTGATCTCATTGGTGCTTACACAACACTCTCACCAGCTACTGTTGCACATAGTCCTTGCCAGTAGAACCATGCACAAAATAAGCTGATGTAAAAGGCATAAACAAAATCTCAATAAATTTCAATGAATTTTTAAAATATAATCTTATTTCTAAGCACTTAGTTAAATTGCAAATCAAAATAAAAAGATATCCAAACCAAACAAATATTTGGCAATTGGGCATCACTTCCAAATACCACAATCAGAAGAAAATTAGAAGCAAAAATTAGAGGTGAGAATTTTTTTTTCACTTTGAAGTGAAAGAAAATTAAAGAGAGCGAAAAGACAAAATCAAAATACTCAAAATGTATAGAATATAGGTGACACCTATACAGAGAAATGTATTGCATTATGTGCTTATAACAGCAAAAAAGGCAATAATAATCTAGAATCTAACCTAGTTTAGAAGAAAAGAGCAAATCAAATTGAGATAAGAAACAGATAATAAGCAAATAATAAAGACAAGAGAATAGATCAATGAAGTACAACACAAACGTAGAAAAATAAATATTAATTGTGAAAAAAATAGTAAAGTTGATTAAACTCTTAGAAATAATAATCATAAAAAGAAAAAAAGAAAAATATAAATTCATAATACCAAAAATGAAAGAAACCTTATATTCTGAAGACATTTGGGGATAAAGAGATTATTCTAAACATGTTTATACTAACAAAAAATTTAAATAAAACTGACAAAAGATGAAATAGGAAATATGAATAACTTCATAATTTTATTATAGCTAATACAATGTATGAAAAGGTACATCCCAAAAGAGATACTCAAATGAATCATTGGGGACAGCCCAGGTGGCTCAGTGGTTTAAGCGCCACCTTCAGTCCAAGGCGTGATCCTGGAGACCCAAAATCCAGTTCCACATCGGGCTCCCTGCATGAAGCCTGCTTTTCCCTCTGCCTATGTCTCTGCCTCTCTCTCTCTCTCTCTCTGTGTCTCATAAATAAATAAATAAATAAATAAATAAATAAATAAATAAATAAATAAATAAAATCTTTAAAAAAATGAATGATTGGGACATGAAAATAAGCTCAACAGTACCAGTCATTAAGAAAATGTGAATTAAAACCACGAGATATCACTATAAACCAGTAGAATAGAATTAGAAAGACCGTATTTCAATGATACGGTGCTTCCAGAACTTTCATGCTTTGTAGGCAGTACAATTTCTTTGGAAATGATTACTTGTTTTGTTTTGTTTTGTTTTTATGAGGTTACACAGACTCTTATTATATTATATGAACTATCCATTTTATTCTTAGGCATTTACCCAAGGGAAATAAAATTATATGCCCACAGGGGAACTTCTACAAGACTGTTTATAGAAGTTTTAACTTATAATACTTCCAAGTTGGAAGAAAGCCTAATTTTCATCCAGAGGTGAATCGACAAACTATATGCATGCAATGGAATGCTATTGATAAATCGAAAGAACAGACAATTTATACTGATACAGACAACAGGAATGAGGAATATACACTGATTTTCATTAATATGAAATTATAGAGCAGAGAGAGGCAATCTGTACAATGGAAGGCAGATCAGTGGTCATCTGGGGCAGTGCCTGGGTTGGGGAGGGGGGTACTCATTGATAATGGACCATGTAGGAATATTTTGAGACGATGAAAATGTTCTGTATCTTGATTTTGATGGTGATTTAATATGTTTATATTTATAAAAATTCATCAAACTGCATACTTACAAGTCATTGCATTTTATTTTCTGAAAACTTTATTCAATATTGTTAAATAAAATATTTAACTATATACAAATAACACTTTAAATGCAACTTTACACAGCAATCAGGATGAATGGTCATATTTTGCTCCTTTTTTTTTTTTCCACTGGAGGATTGGAAAGATAAAAAAAAATCTTTCTGGCTAAAGATGGAGACTATAGTCGGGACACCTGGGTGGCTCAGCAGTTGAGTGTCTGCTTTCAGCTCAGGGTGTGATCCTGGAGTCCCAGAACTGAGTCCCGCATCGGCCTCCTTGCATGGAGCCTGCTTCTCCCTCTGCCTATGTCTCTGTCCCTCTCTGTGTGTCTCTCATGAATAAATAAATAAAATCTTAAAAAAAAAAAAGATGGAGACTACAAACCTAAAGACTATATATTCTAAATAAGACAATCAGATGGATAATTCCCTGTGAGTCATTAAGCAACTAATTTAAATCTCTCCGATCCTAGGTTTGCTGAGTGATGGCTACCAGACTCACCATGTAGCAAGTACCTGTTTTAATTATTAAGCAGAACTCCATACCTAGCTAAAACAACTAAGAGTACAAAATAAGACATAAGTGTCTTAGGTCAAAGTAGTCCTCATGATGCATTCTTTACAACTAAAATATCTGGCATATGTGTATACAACATATAAACTGTACTGAAAGCCCCATTTTCAATAAAATGGGCCTATGTCAAGTACACTCATCTTTAGAGTAGAAACAAAATCTAGGTAGGAAAGCCTATAGCATGCCTTGTTCAAAGATTTTCTAAATTTAGCTGTTCTAAACTATATGATATGTATGAATGATTAAAACTCTGACCCATGTTTTCTCCGTATCAAAGTTTTTGTCTGGGAGTGAGCTACAGGAACTAAATCGAACTATTCTGGATGTGTGACCTCCATGAGCTCCCAAAGTGAGGGCTAATTTGCTAAGAATCAGGCCAGAGGAAAAGTCACTGGCCTAAGAATAAAGAGACCCATGCCCTACAATAAACAAAACAAAACAAACAAAAAAAACCTCTCAGTAAGAAAAGCAGTGGCTAGCTTCATAATAAACAAATCACAGCCAATTTAAAACCTATTAAAGTAATAATCTCTTAATGAAGAATGCAGATAAACCCTTCTAATGGTTTTTGAAAAGATGTATCCAAAAAGGTTTATCAGTAACCTCAAACTTTTAAGATGAGATAGTTCTATGAAGAAAAAGTAATGCAAGAAGGAAACAGAGCTAGGGAAGAAGAGATGGAGACCAAGAGGCAGAGGGGACACATCAGGGCAGATAGTGTGGAGGACGCTGCCCTGCCCTATGCATCACTTCCCACATACACACTTCACTGAAACCTCAAAAAAAAAAAAAAAAAAAAAAAAGCAAAAACTTGCATGTTTCCAAGGATTAGTTGCTTTTTATGGATGTGAGATACACACACACACACACACACACACATCCAGGGTTTTTAAATTACTTCTACTGAAAAGTTCAGTCACTGATTTCAATGGGATGTAGAAACATTTACTACAGGTGATGGAGAGATTATGTTGTCTCATACAAAACAAAATGATATATATATATATATATATATATATATAGTTATTTATGAAGAGGATGCTACATGTTAAAATTATTAATAGTGTAAGTATAATTTTCCATTCCATAATTTCTATCATAATAATCATAAATACTATAGGCCTTCTATCTAGTTTAAATTTTTAAAAAACCAGTAAAAAGTTTAAGACTGGTGTCTATATAGAATCTTTGAGATTCTTTAAATCTCAGACGAAGATGTGAAGTAAATTATCTGTGGCATTTTTACAAAGTACATGGTTTTGATACAATATGGATTTTTTTTTTCAGGAGACTAAGTGACTAAAATGCAAAATTGGACTGAATCTCCAGTGAAAATATGTTTGAGTGGCATATGGCAACCTAATATATTCCCATTGCTTTGGAAAAATTAATTTTGGATTTGTATGCTTGTTTTCCTTTAGTCTCCACGAGCTCTGATTTGCATTCCAGATAAATCAGTCAACTAAGCATAAACAATTTCTGATGTTTGGACATCGCCCTGCTTTGTAACGGTGATGTGAAGATGGAAGAGCCGCAAATGGCTGTGTTCTCCCCGCAGCATGCCCCATTATCTGAACAGTATGGAGAGAGGAGCGGGAAGGATCTGTAATTGCAGCCTGTGACATCCACGGAGATGAGGAAGGGTGGGACTGTCCTGCACAGTTGCCCAAGCCTTGTTTCCGACTTCCTACACCACTCACTGGGAAGTCTCCCAGGAAGGGGAGTCTTGAGCTCTGGGGAGAAGTAAGTGTTTGTTGGTCACACAGGAAGACAGATATACCGGGGAAGAGCCAGAATGTTCCGGATGAGACACTAACTCCAATTTAAGGTTCCTGCAATTAGCACCTGCCTATTGACATATATCACTCTGCTATCTTCCCATAAGAGAACCCAGGGAAGATGCCAAGCCTTCCTTGGGAATTAGCCAGGTCCTTTGTTGGTCACCAGATTTGATGGAAGTTTGAGAACTAGTGGTCTACATGAGACAAAGGGGCACTTGTCCTAACCCCTAACGTTATGTAGCTAACAGCACTGCCCTGCTCTAACAAAGTACCAAAACTTGGCAGTTTAGAAGCAACATAAATTTATCATATAGTTCTTAAGATCAAAAGTCAGGATTGAATCTTGTTTGGTTAAGATGTAAACAAGATGTTCCTTCTGGAAGTTCTAGGGGAAATAGATGCTTTCCTTTCCCAGCTTCTAGCCCCCTATCTCCCATCTTCAAAGGCAGCAGCGATTGGGCCAAGTCCTTTTTAGCTGTATCACATCATCATTGACTATCCTGGTCCTTCTTGCACTTGTAAGGACAATTGTGATTGCTTTGGGCCCATCCAGAAGATGAGGAATAATCCTCCGATCTCAGGTCAGCTGCTCTACAACCTTAATTTTACTTGCAACCATAATTCCTCCTTGCCATCTGATATATCATATTTATATGGTCTGGAGATTAAAATTGGGATGCCTTGGAGGAGAGGGAATTATTTGCCTGCCACACCTACTAACATTCTAAAAATCTGAATAACTGAGTGATATGGAAAGTGAAGATTTAAAATGGTCTTTTAAAGGTTCTTGCACTCAGAACCTTGCCAAGTGTCACTGAACCACTGCCAGAGATGAGGCACAGGAGGTACAATTCATTTTAATAAGCTTCTCCTTCCCATGTAATGTATAAAGATAGAAAGCAGATGGGGGTCTGTCTAGGGCTGAGGTTGGGAGCAGGGGTTAACTGTATGGGCACAAGAGAATTTTGAGGGGAGGATGATAGAAATGTGCTGAAACGGGGTTGGGGTGGTGATTGTATAACTATATACACTTAATTTAAAAAACGATTGAATTGTAAATTTTATAGGAAATAAACCATACCTCAAAAAGGATATGAAAAATTTCACTTTGCTTTCTCACACATACATTTTATTACAATTGTAAGGCTATCATTTGTGACATTATTTGGAATCATTTGAGTATCTGAAAAGCATGAAACTGAGGCACTGTCCTTGAGATCATTTAAGTGTGTCCATTTCTTACATTTTTTCTAAAATTACTCTATCTTCCCTCAGACTTAAATGTTAAAGACACGAACAGACATTGATATTTAAAGAACTTATAAATGTTTTCCACGATTTAGGGAAATTCTAGTAGGTGTCCTTGATGGCAAAATACAGGTCTTGGGAAAACGATGTGAAACGCCATGCTGTCATTCCCTGAGAGGGCTTCTGGAGTATTCTGTCTGCAAACAATCATGTGAGCCAAGCACATGTAGACATCTGCTAACACTGACCCTTCTCTTCACCTGAGATGACCGGGCCCTGCCAGTGGCACAGGAACAGCAGAGAGGCATGGCAAGCCTTGATGACTATGGTTCTTTAACCATGTGCAGAAATGGCACCAAACCTAAGCCCTTTCCATGCCCCTTCCCACCTGTCCCGTCATACATTGTCAGCTACATCACACTACGCATGGATAGACGGTGAGGTTGTGAAAAGCCTGGTGGGAACTGAGACCCAGATCCAGGCCCACATCCCCTCACACACCATTCCAGTCTGGCTTAGGGGCAGCTGGGATCATCCAAGAAGACTCCACACCCCAACCTCTCTTGTCTCCTTATTCATAGATTTCTACCTTCTGCCCAGAATTCAGTTACTTGGAAAGGTCTTTACGTGTTACTGTGTCATTTATTCCATGTGTCACCCAATATAATTATGTATTTACTTATCTAATTAGATTTACTGTCCACATTCCTCACCTTGTTCATTTGTATACGGCCCAAAACAGAGTATGTTACGTACGCTACTTACAGATGGAAAGAATGGACGAGTAAATGGAAAGTGTCCGAAGGCATGACTCTGCCAGTTACTTGGTGTGGACACTGAGTAAATCGCTCGCCATCTCAGAGCTTCAGGTCCTCATCTCTCTAAGATGGGAAAATAATAACTTCCCTGCTTTCCTCAAAGGATGACATGGGGGTGAACTTGCACACATCTAAACCTCGCAGAAATATAAGAAATTGACCTCCTGTGAAGAAAGAAAGTGGAGAAGTTAATCCAACAGAGTGATAAGATGCTCATTGTTGCAATTAGGCTACATTTACTAAACTGAGGGAAACGACTGTGGATGACATTATATAGATCTCAGCCGGGCACAGAGATGTTTCCCTCTTCCCTCTGATGTGCAGCTTATCCAGAAGTTCAGTTGGACTGAATTAGCAGTCTCCCCTCCACCCCAGGTGTGTCTCCCCGAGTTCTCCCAAGAGGTAGGAACTAGGCCTCTGATCAAGCCTCAAAGGCCTTCTTACAGGATCTGTGGCTCAGGAACCTGCAGCCAGCTCACCGTCCCCGTATTTAATGATTGAGAGCCAGAACCTGATATCAGGACTCCAAGCCTTGACGTTAGTCACAAGAATATTGTGTAATTAAAACAATTCCACTGAAACTAACCTCATTTTTCTATCAAGTGGTAGAAAATACAGGGAGAGAGGATCTTTACGATCATTGCCTTTATATATTGTAATTGCAAATCAAAGCAAGACCAAGTCATTTTTGTAGTATCTTTTCAACTCCCAACCATTTCTCTGAATTTGCCCACAACCTATTGGTAAAGCTGTAGGATGAATTCGGAAATGGTGGGTATCAATTGCGAGAGGTAATGGCAGTTCAGAAAAAATGTTGTCTGTGTGAATTCCAATTATGGAATTCCTACCCCAGGTATACTCGGTGGCTCTGTCATTCATCTTACTTTGTGCTGCCCACAAGTCCATTGCCTAGAGGAATAAAAATAAAGGAATGCAGTGTCTTTGGTTAAGGCCTCTGAGGCAATTTTTTTATTGAATCAAACTAAGAATATCTTTCCCATTTAATGCATAATAAAAGCCACGGGTAATGTATGTCCCGATTGCTATATAAATATAGTGTATGCTATTTTCAAGGGAACAATTATTTAACCCATGATGAGAATATATATACAAAAACTATGTCAGCCAGTGAACTTTATCCACTCCATGGAGTGCAGGCTATAATATGCATCTAATTTGATATGCAGCCAATTAGCTTTGCTCAGAGTAGTCCTACCTCCTTATTGTTTTGTTGGCAATCCAGGGACCCAACGCCATCATTCACCAGAGGACAATCTTAACATTGAGAATGCCACTTGGACAGCCAACGACAGAATTAACCTAAGTCTCCACATGTTCTCTCAACTAGCCAAATTTCAGTGTAAGTGGTTCATTCTCTTCATGACATCAGTTGCTCTAAAAAGCTTGATACTTGAAATTAATTATCAGCTCATAGTACATGAACTTATCCAATCACTTCCCATTGAGAAACATAGTATAAGGGCACATGGGTGGCTCAAGCAGTAAAGCATCTGCCTTTGACTCAGGTCATGGTCTCAGGGTCCTGGGATCGAGTCCTATATCAGGCTCCCTGCTCATCAGGGAGCCTACTTCTCCCTTTGCCCCTCCTCCTGCTTGTGCTCTGTCTCTCTCTCTCTGTCTTTTAAAAAAGAGAAGAAACATAGTAGAGAAATCTTAAGGGAGTGAGAAAATACTCATCAGATACTCAATAAATAATTGCTAACAAAAACTCTATTCCAGGCATTGTTTGAGGTGCTTGAACAAAATATAATGATGAAAAATATTAAGCCCACACCAAGCAGCCCTGCAATAGTGGTATAGAGTGGCTAGAAAAAACTTACTTAGAGGTTTCTGGGTACAACAGGGAATGATCTATAAAATTAATCATCCGGTTTCCATATAGTAACTGTTGTCATCAGGCTTCCTAGAATCTGCTTATAAAAGTTTCCAAAATTCAAATAATAATAATAAAACTTCCAGGTTTTCACTAGCAGCTGAAATGAACTCACTATTCCAAGAAGAAATGCATCAGTTCTATTCCCTTTCATGCAAATAAGAATAACTGTAATAAGATTTGTTGCAAATTCATAATCTCTCCTTTTATGGTTACTCTTTTGAAACGTTTACTTGGTTTAAGTCTAGACAGAACCAAAATCTCCAGTTTTTCAGTAAATTAACCATTGGAATGTCTGGAAGAAACAGACAAATCACATCCCTTTTATAGGTCATGTCAGGATTGTGCCCAATAATGCCAGTATTAAGTAATGAATTTGGCAGTTTAGGTAATTTCAAGGTATGAGTGCTGTCCTATGTGTGCGGTGTTTAGATTTATTTCCTCAAGCTATCTCTAGAACAACATATATGTTTGAATATAGTGCTTAAACAATAAAAGCAAACAGTGATACTTAAAAGTGTACTTGCGCATGTTTCTGTATAATTTCATCCTTCCAATAATTGAAAAAATATATATTTTTAAGATTTGATTTATTTATTCATGAGAGACACAGAGACACAGGCAGAGGGAGAAGCAGGCTCCACGCAGGGAGGCTGAGGTGGAACTTGATCCCAGGACCCCGGGATCATGCCCTGAGCCAGAGGCAAAAACACTCAACCGCTAAGCCATCCAGGTGTCCTGAAAATATTATTAAAAACTTTTAATTTGTACTGTGGAATGCTTCAAAAAATCTTAAAAAGTTGCTCCAGGTGGTTTCAACAATGATAAATTCACAGCCAATATTGTTTCATTGTGTCTCTAACTAAACTACTCTTACTACTCCCTGGATTATTTTGAAACAAATGTAACTCACGTCATCCCATATCAGTATGTGTCTTAAAGATAACACTTTTTCATCATAAACACAATACTGTTATCCCACCTGAAATAAAATCATCAATTTCTTGGGATGCCTGGGTGACTCAGCGGTTGAGTGCTTGCCTTTGGCCCAGGGTGTGATCCTGGAGACCCTGCATGGAGCCTGCTTCTCCCTCTGCCTGTGTCTCTGCCTCTCTCTCTCTCTCTCTTTCTCTCTCTCTCTGTGTGTGTCTCTCATGAATAAATAAATAAAATCTTTAAAAAATAATTAATTTTTTCACTTTGTCAAATACCAGATTATGTTCAAATTTCTCTGAATGCCCCCATTTTTCTGTTTGTTTTATCAAGATGTAAATATAGTCTGTAACTCTGAACTAATAGTTGTGTCTCCCCAACTCTTCTCATCTACATAGCTCCCTCCCTTTATTTTACTTTTCCTTGTAATTTTTTGTGGTTGTTGTTAAAGAACCAGGTAATTTTCCCTAGGAGGTTTTCCGTAGTCTGAATTTTCAGAGAATATCAACCACAGGAATACTTCTCTAAGACTGTATTTCCCGTGCATTTATTGTTATATCCAAAGATGTGATCAAGTTTTTTATGGGAAAAATCCGTAGGTATTTTGTGTGCTTCCCTGAACATCCATGTAAATTCTGTCTTTTTCTAAGGTTAAGTGCTATCGATATCATTGCCAAGATGCTCTACATCATGAGGGCTGGATAGTATTAATATCACAATTCTGCTGCATCTTCTTTATCAGCTGGGATACCTTTATCGAGGCATACTTCACTTATCAGTTATATGGTTAAACAGAGGCATAGTTTCCACACACACAAAAAGCAAAATAAATGGTTCTTTATTGTTTTCTTCCAGTTTTAAACAGTGACCTGGAGATGAATACCTTTGAGGATCTAATGTACAGCATGGTGATGAGGGTTCCTCATTCTGTATCGTATACTGGGCATTTGCTGAGAGGAGAGCTCACGTGTTCTCACACACAAGACAAGGATAAGTATGTAAGGTGATGGGAGTGTCAATTAACTTCAATGTGGTCATCATTTCACTATATATACAGATCAAATCATCACATTGTACATTTGAAATACAATTTTATTTGTCAATTAGACATCAATAAAGCTGGAAGATATAAAATAAAGTCATGAATTGATTCTCTAGTATGATCGAAGCTAGTTATGTATCATTTTAAACTCGTGCCCTTAATCATATCTGATGAGTTCAATCCATTGCAATTATTCTTATTGATGATTGAATTATCTGCTTGGTGACAGAAGATATTTTCCACAAATTTGCCTCTGAATAGTCTTGCTGTGACCCTAGCAGAAGTCTTTGATAACTTTCTTACTACTTGATATGACAATGTGTTCTGGGATTATCTCATAAACTTCTTAATATCCTGAACCAGAATTGAAAGAAACCATTTCTCCAGGAAGCACTATTCCTTTTACTGGACAATGTTTTATAGATACTATAACAGGTGGCTAAGGGTTCCTGTGGTTGGTGGTTATTTTTCCTAGTTTTTTTTTTCCAGTGAACAGACATGAATAAATATTAATTTTAATTAGTAAAATATAAAGTTCAGGCTAACAAAAATATAAGATTTTTACTATAATTTTTGGTTTTATGTATATCATCTTCTTTCATTTAAAATCTACCTTCCACATCAACCTAAATATTTGTTTTACTGCACAACAGACACACATACACACATAGAGTGTAATATCTATCTACCTATCTATATGTATCAAATGTATACTCAACACTCAGAATAGCAATAACAGCACTTAAAGTAACACTATCATTGCTAAAACAATTTGTTTTACTTTTGGCTTCTTACATCATGGAATACTCCACCAGGCATATCAGGAAAAGTATTGGAGTTAGAATCATTTCAAGTTACCACTTCCTGTGTGTGTTAAAGCTCCAATTTGATACACGGGCTCATTCATTCCATTTGTCCTTCAATGTTTGGTGTGCCTTTATTTAAATTTGTCTTGTAATTATTAAAATAGTAACAGGTTTCTAAAGTCAAGACTAGAAAAAAAGATGTCTTCAGAAAAAGGAGCTACTCTCCCTTCCAGCATGTTCCATTCTTATGACCCATAGTAACCACTTTTAGATTGTTTTCTTCCATTTTGAAACATGCAAATCTATTCATGCACACACACAAGGACAGTTATCCCTTTAGGCAGCGTGCTATGCATACGGCTCCCCACCTCCCCTTCTACAGTTAATCATGGGTGTTGGAGGCCACTCTTACTCTGAATAGTCCTCATTTCTGCTTGGTGCTTCAATATATGCATGCACCACAGTTGATTTAACTGGTTCTTGGAGGATGACCATTTGGGTTGTTTCCAGAGTTAAAATGTTGCTATAACGCACAGCTTTGTCTATGTATCTTTCTGTAATGCTGTCAAGTGACAGGGGTTCCTCAGGGTGGAATCTCTGGATCAAAGGGTAACTGTGACATACTGTTAGAAATTGCCAGGTCATCCACAGAAATGTGCCTTTTATATTCTTACCAGAAATTTTAAAATATACTCACTTTCTGTTATTGATATGGAAACATGCTCAAATTCAAAATTAATAATTCGGAAATTCAAAATATAATAAAATATAAATAAAGTTATATATAACTATATCATATATAAATATATAATAATATATGTGTAAATAAATTCAAAAATAAAAAATAAAATAAATAAAAACTAAAAAATAAAAAATAAAATAAATTAAAAAATATAAGTGAGTTTTCCAAATTCAGTCTTTTTCTAGTCTTCTTATGGTCTGCCACAGAAGTGTCCATTTGGAGATATATTATATATAATTTAAAATTCTAGCTCACGTAATGGAAGCTACAAGATAAGACCAGATGTATCCTAGACTCACTTAGCCTCACAGAGGAGTAGATGCAGCCAGTCCTCTGTGCACTCATTGAATGATGTTAACAAAAAAGTAACATGATTGGGTTCATATTTAAAGAAATAGTTCTAAAAATACCTCACATGCTTAGGGTTGCATTGTACAGAAAGAATTAGTTTGGTACAGAGAAGATGTGGTTCTTAATAGAGGTGAGAGGACTCGGGGCGCCCTGGCGTCTCCGTCGGTAGAGCATCTGCCTTCAGCTCAAGTCATGATCTCAGGGTCGTGGGATCAAGTCCCACGTCCAGCTCTCTGCTCAGTGCGGAGTCTGTTTCTCCCTCTGCTCCTGCTCATGCTCTCTCTCATTCTCTTTTCATTTGCGTGTCATCCTTGCGCAGGGGCCATGCTAATCTTCTCTGTATCGTTCCAATTTTAGTATATGTGCTGCCGAAGCGAGCACTCTCATTCTCTTTTCAAATAAATAAATCAAATCTTAGAAAAAGAAGGAGAAGCAAGAGGACTCATAGGTAGCAGAACTGACGGTTATGAACTGAATTGTCCCCTTTCCCCGCCACTGCCCAGATTCATATGCTGAAGTCCGAACCTTCAATGTGACTACATGTGGAGATAGGGATGCAATTGAGATTAAATGACTTCTGGGGCACATGGTGGCTCAGTCAGTTAAGCATCCAACTCCTGAGTTCAGCTCAGGTCATGATCCCAGGGTCCAGAGATGTGCCAGTGTGGAGTCTGCTTCAGATTCTCTCTCCCTCTCTGGCCGTCCCCCTCCCCCATCAACAAAAGGAGATTAAAGGACTTCTGAGGGTGGGATCCTAATCTGATAGGATTGGTGACCTTCTAAGAAGAAGAAGAGAGAGAAGCAAACAGGATCTTCCCCTGATGCATTAAATTGGGCCCTCCATCCCTGCTCCTCCCCCCTCTATCCTTGCCCCTCCCCCCTCCATCCCTTCCCCTATTGCCCCCTACCCTCTCTGCCTCCCCCTCTCCCTCTTCCTCCCATCTTTCTCTTCCTCACTCCTTCTCTTCTTCTCTCTCTCTGTCTCTCTCTCAGTGTGTGCACTAAGGAGGCCACATGAGAACACAAAAGGAAGGTAGCCACCTCTCTTGAACCAAGGAGAGAGTTCTCACCAAGAACCAGATTTGCTGCATCTTAATCTTGGACTTCCCAGCTCCCAGAAAT
Source organism: Canis lupus familiaris (assembly GCF_011100685.1). NCBI lineage: Eukaryota > Metazoa > Chordata > Mammalia > Carnivora > Canidae > Canis > Canis lupus. The sequence continues at coordinate 37,479 of NW_023330206.1, forward strand.
TAAAGATATAAATGTCTATTGTTTAAGACACCCAGTCTGTTTTTTGTTTAAACAGCTCAGGCTGATGAATGCAGTGACTGAATTACTGGATTCCATAGTCCCAATGCTCCTCTGTTCTGGGAGACACAGTGTATTCACCAGAGGAAGAGGGTGTGTGGTCCTCTCGATGCCTGCTTCCCACTCAGAGTGTAGAAGAGCCTGGAGTTTCAGGGACCCCTCAACTATCTGTCAGTTATCCTGCTGCCTCTGGGTTTCCAGATTATTGGGGTCTATCAATTCATTCAAAAGTACTTACTAGACATTTCCTACTTTCCAGAGACTATATTGCTTTTGTTAGTAAGACAAAGGCAGTCTATTCCCTTTTAGAGATTGAGAAAAATTCGTTGCTGCTCCTGGCTCACTTAAGGGTATATAATTTTAGTGCTTCCAATTTTTTCAGATATTTTGTCAATTCCATTGGAGAATGAGTATAGAAAGGAGGTAAAATATTGTAGTATCTTCTTCTACTTAGATCAAGAACGGAAGGGACTCCACACTACTGCTGCATCCCAAACTCCTCTAACTTCTAAGTATAGGAAAAGTCCATGAAATCCCATTTATTTCCTTCATGAAACTAGGGCCTGGGGATAGATTTATGACTAAGAAAGAAAACACTAATTTAAATGTGATTTTTTTATTATTAGGAAATTTGTATTTGAATGGCAATTTTCAAATTGACTGCAGACATTTGCTAGTAAGAGGGCAGTAAGTTACTTTTGCCTGGATCATCTGTTAATTGGGCTTTAAAAACCTTGGATTCTCAGTCAATACAAATTCTCATTTGCATTTTTTTAATAATAAATTTATTTTTTTATTGGTGTTCAATTTGCCAACATACAGAATAACACCCAGTGCTCATCCCGTCAAGTGCCTCCCTCAGTGCCTGTCATCCATTCACCCCCATCCCCCGCCCTCCTCCCCTTCCACCACCCCTAGTTCATTTCCCAGATTAGGAGTCTTTATGTTCTGTCTCCCTTTCTGATATTTCATTTGCATTTGGATGAGGAGTCAATGTGCATACTGGGTTCTTTCCTTGAAAAGGTTGAAACCAAAAAAAAAAAAAAAAGGTTGAAACCAACATGTCCCATTGTAACTGCGAACAAGAAAGGGCCTTCCATGAGATTTGTTCCTTGAAGGACAATCATAGACTGTTATGCTTTTAACGATGTAATATCTGCTTTTATCACCTAATGAAGAGGTAGAAGTACTATATTTACAGCTCTTTCTAAATGAAAAAAAAAAAAAAAACATTGTCAGTTCACCTTATGTTTCCCTTTCTGTTTCCAGTGTGTTTCTACTCAACCAATGAAAACAGAAAGTTTAAAAAAGAGGAGATTAATCAGCATGAGAGACATGGATATACCAGCCCTGCCATATGGGAACAGTCATTGTGATGCTGTGATAACACTGCTCCATCAGGGGCCACAACAAGCTCATGTGAGACAGAGATGCCACTGTCCATCCAGAGGCTGGTGTCCCCAAGGCCAGGCGCTGGGCTGCACACAGGTGCTCATCAAGCATCCCAACTACAAAACAAGCACACAGGGAGGAGCCCTAGCACTTCACATGACTTCACATGTGCCCTTTCTCCTTTTACCTTCAAGATGGTTTGAGATTGAAACTCAAGCAATGTAGAATCATAAAAAAGAAAGTTGATGTATTTCATTACAAACCGGTAGCTCTGACTTTTTTAAAACCTCAAACCTTACTCCTGGAAAGGAAAGGAAGTACTCTGGGACATATTGGACTTAGCTTTGCCCTCTGACACAGCCACGATCCTGACTGAATTCTTCCAAACAGGGAAGCCCACATGGGTCTCTATTCTTCCCACCCAGCTCTTCTCAGGGAACACCTCATCTTGGTCCTGGTAGCCAGCCATCCTCAGGATCCTCAGGGTTAAATGTAAGGATTCTTGAGATGGACCATCTGAGCTTGACTCTCGGACCCACTACCTCCTACTTGACCTGGGGCGAATGGCTTCACTGCTCAGTACCTCAGTCTCCCCATCTGGAAATCTGGAACAATAAAAGGCAGCTAGGACAATATCAGATCAAATATTACAGTTTCCTGTAGCTGTACTTCTTGACATGTTGCTTAGAAAGAGGCTCAGTTAAATTCTGGCCTTTACTTTATCCAGAGTGTATCAGATATAAACGAGTAATCAAGTCAGTGGCATTTGAGATATATCTCCACTATACAAAGATATCTCTTCTTAGTCAAGGGAAAAGCCCCTTGGAGAAACATCTTGGGTCTGGAGTCAAACAATTCTGAGTTATAGTCATGGTGCTACCATCACCAGCAAGGGAACCCTGTGCAAATCTATTCGCCTCTATAAGCATCAATTTCCTCAGGAGGAGAAAAGAAAAGAAGGCTAATTCTCTTTTTTTTTTTTTTTTTTTTTTAAATTTTTTATTTATTTATGATAGTCACAGAGAGAGAGAGAGGCAGAGACACAGGCAGAGGGAGAAGCAGGCTCCATGTACCGGGAGCCCGACGTGGGATTCGATCCAGGGTCTCCAGGATCGCGCCCTGGGCCAAAGGCAGGCGCTAAACCGCTGTGCCACCCAGGGATCCCCCTAATTCTCATAATTCTTATCTCACATAGAGTTTTTGTGGGTTTTCTTATGAAAAGAACTATGTCACATGGAGGAGCTTACTAAATTTCTAGCATGTGAAGGTTAATCCATTTCTACCTGTTTTTATATCACAGACATGTTGTATATTTGAGTCTAGGGCACACGTTAATATCCTCTCCAATTATGAGATGACACAAAACATGGACAGAGAGCAAGAAGATATTTGAAATGAAAAAGCAAAGAGACTGCACCATTGCTATGTCCTCACTCTGCTGCATCTCAGCTTAGAGGAGCTCAGAGCCCTGTGGTCTGTGGACAAGTAATCCCTGGACAGTCAAGAGGTCCAGAATTGTCCCTCAGTCTGCAAGGGCCTTTGACTGAGGACAGCTAACGGTCATCACCAGGTCATCACCCACACCAATATGAACCTCAATGCCATATTTGTCAGTGCTGTGGGGTCCCTTCTGTGGCCATGCTTGCAGGCTCAGGGATTGCCATCTGGAGTCCAGTAATCTAACCTGGTCAGTCAGAAACAAGCCTGCACGAAGAATATTAGAAACCAAACTCTGGCAGCGCCACCCTGGCCAGCTTTTGCATTTATTACTGAGCTGGGAGTTGTTGAAGGAGTCATCTGATATGCACAGTGCTGCAGGTACCAAAGATACTATGCTGAGGGAGGTGAACAGGAATACTATTCCATGGAATCTCACTGAGGCAGGGAAGAGGAATCCACATCTGAGTAGAACCTGAGACATACAGAGGGATGATGCCGTATATTGTGAGGCTACCTGAAGGATAGTAAATACCTGACATGCTAGAAGATATTGAGACAGGAAGAAAACAGTGGAGATGAGGTCACCAAGGCAGTTACAGGACAGTCCATGTAAGGTCTTGTAGGTCTGGGCAAAGAGGTTAAACTGTGTACTCCATATGAAAAGAAGCCATTAAGATGTTTTAAGAAAATGATGTGCTCGAATGTGCATTTTAAAAAAGATAACTTGAGTTGTGTGTAGAAAAGGATGTTAACAATAAGTATGAAAGCAGTACGAATAGTCAGAGGCTACCTCAGTGACAATGGCCAGGCAAGGTTGGTAAAGAGAGGGATCCCACAGATGTTGTAACTAAACCTTCCTAATGGCTTGGATTTAGGGAGTGAGGAAAGAGAAGTGGAGTCCAAATCCTATATGACCATGAGCAAATGGACAAATTGAGTACAGAGATTGCAGATGGGGAAATCTAGAAGTGGGGAAGATTTTTCTTTGAGGAGTAATACCAAGAGTTACCTTTGAACATGTTGAGACAGTAATTAGATTTCTAAGAAGAGGGTTAGATAGAAACCTAGAGAGTACTTATTTGGCTAGAAATAAATTTGGAAACTATTAGTACTCAGTATATAAAATCATGAAGCTAAATGAGATCACTCTAGGTAAGGACATGTAGGTTCTGAGAATCTCAAATATTTCAATGTTAGAATAAGGACACAGCAAATTAGAACAATATAGACTGACTCATGGAATGAGAAGGAAACGGGGAATGTGGTAATCCTGAAGCAATGTGAAGAAAATAGTTCAGGAGAAGATCAAATGATAAGACAGGTCAAGTAAGATGAGAACTCAGAAGTGTTAAGACAACAGAAAATTGCCCATTTTTATAAAAATAGTTTTGGTGGAGTGATAAAGATAAAAACTTGATTAGTATGCAAAGTGAGCTATAAGAAACTGGAAATATACACAAATATTCTTGTTTAAAGATTTTAAAGTTTATTTTAGAGAGGGAGAGAGCAGAGCTAAGTGGGTACAAGTGGTGGGGAGCAGAGGGAGAAGCAGACCCCCCTCTGATCAGAGAGCCTGACGTGGGACTCGATCCCAGGACTCCAGGATCGTGACCTGAACCAAAGACAGATGCTCAACCCACTGAGCCACCCAGTTGTCCCTATACACAAATATTTCAAGAAATGTTCTTCTAAAGGGAAACTGAGACACACATCAGCCTGGACAGTGGTGTGAGTCAAAGGAAAGAGGTTTAGGATGAATGATAATAAAAAGTTTGTATTTTGTTGGGAATGATGCAGGGAAGAGGGGAAATATAAATTGAGAGAGGAGACAGTGACAAACGGAGCACTCTTGAGTAGGTATGCTTTGTTTCAGCCATCCTGCAGGTAGTTGCCAGGAGGCTAGAGAAATCCTCATGATTGCTTGTGTTTGTTTGTGAAATAAAAATTTGTCCCTGGCAAGAAGTGGAGGAACAGGTGGTTTGAGGAATCAGGATGAGATGTGAAACAGTTGTCTCCAAGTATGAAAAGGGACATTACCAGGGAAGAGTATTAGCTGGTTGGGTAGCACTGAGGATCTCCTGATTGTTGGGATGTTAAATCAAAGGTAAGGGTGTATTATATCTTTTTAGCTTCCACTTACTTCCACATAAGTGAAAGTGCGGAATAGTAAGAAATTTGGATATAACTGCAATCCTGGAATTAAAATTTGAGTATTATTAAGAGAGAAAGAATCCAAGTAGTTATGGGTGTATGTATTAGAGTAATTAATGTGACGGGTCTCAAGTTGAAGAGAGTGAAGAGGAAGAAAGAACTGGCCAGGGCATAAAATAAAAGCCGTTGGGTCAATAGGTACTAGATCTTGGCAAGATCGTATGTGTTAGTGTTCACGCTAGAATATATGAGCTGGAGAAATAGGAGATGGTGTTGGAAATGGAGATTTCAGAGGCAGATATTGAAAATGACTGTGGGAATGGGAGAATGAGGTGGAGTTGAACAAAACTTTTATTGAACAATGAGGAAGAGTCCAAAGACCAAACACAACTTATGTGGACGTCAAAGTCTCTTTACAGATGAATAGAATAGAATAGAAAGAAGAATAGAATAGAAGAATAGAATAGAATAGAATAGAATAGAATAGAATAGAATAGATCATAGAATAGTGGAAAAGAAGACACCAAGCAAGAAGTTAAAATTTCCAGTGAAGAAGGAGGTGTTTGCAAGAATGTTAGTGACCAATCTTGACCCGCATGAGGCAAAAGTTTCTAAGGGATGGAGTTTCATTAATGAAGGAAAAAAAATCAGGAAGCGGTGATTATTAGCATGAAGAATAACTGCTCCACCTTTGGGACTTGTCAGAAGAAAAAAAAAGACAGACCCCACTTGAAAGAGATGACCTAGACCAAAATGATTCAATATGCGAGGCAGAAGTTAAAAGTATAGAGCTTTTTGTTATTGAGTTTGGAGTTTCAGGGATCCATCAAAGTCTTTAGAATATCAGGAAGGAACAGGAAATTGAGGTAGTCTAGGGACCTCAATGTATCTTTTTAAAAAGTAATACTGAGTAAATTTTTATCCCTAAGTGAACTGTTATATATTTCTAAAATCATAATTAATGAAAAGTAAGTGTCCTCATGGAAATGTCCTTTTGATACAGTATTACAGTGGATAAAGCAGTGAACAGAATTGCACGGGTGTTCAATGTGGGAATACTCTCCCGTGTGTGGAAAATCCCTCAGAGAGAACACGCAACATTGTCTATGTTCATGACTATGAAAATAGTCATGCTGAGGTGTGAAGGTATTGAACTCTTCTTCCGTTTTTATCCAGCAAAATTTAAGGTCAACATTCTATCTTTGAATAATTGCCCCTACCCTGTTAAATATCTTCAATGGAAACAACTAGAGTCTCTTAAGGACTATATACTCAAATAGTAACCCTCGCTTTCTATAACACAGACGTAAAATGATGGAAATTGACATTTCTCACTGTTGCAATTATAAAAACTTAACCATAGGTTAAGTTGACTCTTCAAAGTGACTAGTGAACTCTTACTACTAACAGAATAGAAATAGGAATGAAGTGAGACAATGTCTTCAAACTGTAAGAAATTATGTCTAACATGAAAAGATGCTCAACATCACCTGTCATCAGGGAAATACAAATCAAAACCACAATGAGATACCACCTCACACCCGTGAGAATGGGGAAAGTTAACATAGTCAGGAAACAACAGCTGTTGGTGAGGATGAAGAAAGAGGAACCCTCTCATACTGTTGCTGGGAATGCAAACTGGTGCAGTACTCTGGAAAACAGTGTGGAGGTTCCTCAAGAAGTTAAAAATAGAGTCACCCTATGACCCAACTGCACTACTAGGTATTTATCCAAAGGATACAAACACAGGGATTAGAAGGGGCACCTGCACCCCAATGTTCACAGCAGCAATGTCCACAATAGCCAAACTGTGGAAGGAGCTGACAAATTGACAAATGATTGGATAAAGAAGATGTGATCTATCTATACAATGGGATATGACTCAGCCATCAGAAAGGATGAATACCCACCATTTACATTGACATAGATGGAACTGGAGGGTATTATGCTGAGTCAAGTAAGTCAATCAGAGAAAGACAATTATCGTATGGTTTCACTCATATGTGGGATTTAAGACACAAAACAGAGAATCATGGGGAAAAGAAAAAATAAGACAAAATCATAGAAGGAGACAAACCATAAGAGACTCTTAACTATAGGAAACAAACTGAGGGTTGCTGGAGGGGAGAGGGTTGGGGGGATGGGGTAACTGGGTAATAAGCATGAAGGAGGGCACTGGGTGTTGTATAAGAGTGATGAATCACTGAACTCTACCTCTGAAACTAATAATACACTATACGTGAATTAATTGGATTTAAATAAAATAAGATAAAAATGTTTCTAAAATTAAATCACCCACCTCTAGTTTTCTTTGCCACTTTTCCTAGCTAATGAACACAGACAGTTCTTACATTGTTTCCTCTCTAAAACTACATGGGTATCTGTACTCCCAACATCCCAGAAAGATAATACAAACAACAACTGACTAAAAAAATTAAGTATCAGCTTAGAATCATGAATCATCAGGTCGATAGCATCAGAAAAATTCCCTTGTTTGTAGGATTTGTTTTATCCACTTGTAATAATTTAAATTTGCTTCAAAAAGTACAGAGATGTAAAAACATGTGCTTAGAATAAAATATAGTTTTAACTAAAACCTTCTAAATGTTTCACTTCAGCATGCACTGCATTTTAAACTCCTTGTTTGGGACGCCTAGGTGGCTCAGCAGTTAAGCATCTGCCTTTGGCTCGGGTTGTGATCCCGGGGTCTTGGAATAGAATCCCCCATCAGGCTCCCTGCAGGGAGCCTCCTTCTCCCCGTACCTATGTCTCTGCCTTTCTCTCTATGTCTCTCATGAATAAATAAATTAAAACAAATTTAAATTCCTTGTTTGTTTGTACATGAGGAGTTTATACCTGAGCCAAAGTGAAATGACTCTGCAAGTGACGTTGGGGTCTAGGATTAGAGCTCCGTGAACAGTCCCTGAAACTTCATATCCTAGATACCAAGCTAATGAAGAAAAACCACAAGTTGCAAAACTTGTCATTTTGATGTATTTGTGACATCAAACTCATAAGTAATACTTGCCTAAGACATTTTCCTCTTATGGGCCATAATTATTAATTGGCTATCGTCCAAAGTAATAAACACTTTAAAATATTTCATTATTTGCGACATGCGGGATGGCACATATTCATGAAAAAGTCAATACACAGGAGCACCTGGGTGGCTCGGTCGGTGAAGAGTCTGCCTTCAGTTCAGGTCATGATCTCAAGGTCCTGGGATCGAGTCCTGCATCCAGCTCCCTGCTCAGCAGGGAGTCTGCTTCTCCCTCTCCTCCCCTGCTCACACTCCTCTCTCATAATTAAGTAAGTAAGTAAATAAGTAAATAAATAAATAAATAAATAAATAAATAAATAAATAAATAAAATATTTAAAAACAATGCCAACACACTTTTGGGTACAGTGTGTGCAACAAGGAAAGCCATGGTTTGTACTCTGAGTGGTAAAGTGAGATCACTGAAGTCTGTCCATATAGAGAACCAGGCTATGGATTAAGTGCAAACTGTGGGACATACTTTGCATTATCTTTATTCACATAAAGTAACCGGATATGAAATCATTTTTAACTATGCAAGTGGTTCCCAGATTTTTAATTTTAAGTTTTATTAAGGCTTTTAGTGATGTACAAAGAAGCTTGAACTTCATTTTATCCAGTGTTTGAATTCATTCCCTTTCTAACTTTATCTTCTAAGCACCCTCCCAAACCAAGAAGTGTTTGTTGGATTTTGTAGTCTATATTCAAGCACAGAGGGGCATAAAATACATTATATTGATACATCAGGTCTATTAAATATGTCTTTACAGACTCTACTGCGCTACCTCGAGACCTGCATTGGAGGTGGCATTACTTTCTGTGTTTGTTTCCAATTACTGTTGTAACAAATTATTTAAAACTCGGTGGTACAGCACAACAGATTGATTATTTTATAGTTCTGGAAGTCAGAATCTAAAATCAACATTCTGGAAGGAACACCCATCTCCCTGTGTTTTCTAGCTTCTAGAGACCAGTTGCATTTCTGGGCCTCTGCTCCCACCCTACATCTTCGAGCCAGCCCTTGTACCTTCCCCATTCCATTGCTGAACTCTGCTTCAATCCTGGAATCTCCGCATGATTTTCCCTTCTCTCTTGTGATTACACCAAACCCACTTAGATAATCTAATCTCAAAAAAAAAAAAAAGATAATCTAATCTCTCTCAAGATCCCTAATCACACTGCCATATAAGATAACATATTCACAGATTCTGGGAATTACATAGCAGAGACCATTAAGGCCATTATTTAGCCACCGTGGGAACATAAAGATAGGGTACCATTTGCCGAAAGCAGTACCTATGTTAACAGCTGTCTTGACCTGGGTTCATTGCTGTAGTTTTCAAATAAGCAAAAATTATTTTTTCCTAGGATAGTCAGGCCATCTTTTTGACTCTCATACTTGTCGTGAATTACTTGTGTTTATCAACTATTTTAGGCACTGTGACTTTTCCCCATACAGAAAAATCAATGCTATAATATAGTAAGTAGTAAATGGTTAAGAAATATTTTTAAATGAGCTGATACTTTATCTTGAAACTCCCAGAAAAGACAGATACAATAACAACCTCAACCAGTATAAATCTCCTTGGAAAATAGCTGTTGTTAACATGTACAATTCAAATTTGGGCATTTTATTTCTGCTAACAATTGATAGCTATATTTTTACCTAATACATGATACTTGAGCCTACCATCACTTTTTCCTCGAATTTAGGCCATTAACGATTTTTTCCTAAATTTTCTGGTAAAAAAAGGTATTTATTTTGAAGATAAAATTATTGTTTTAAATGCTTTATTGAGCTCACAGGTCTAATTAATTGAATCTTCAGCTTTGGTATTTAAAATTAGGTCAGAGAAAATGTCTTCAGTTATAGGTTTTATTATTAAAGATTTATGAAATACTTTAATAATTAAGCCCAAAATTCTCATTATATGGAAAGGTTTTCTGGCCAGGCTGTGCTTAACCTCCTACAAAGTTGAACAACAGAACATTCCATGATGAGCTGAGATGGTAAGAGGTGACGAGGGACCTAAATACAGGAGATGTCAGATTCTCTTTATAATTTACCATCTCCCCAGAGAGACGTTTGCAAATTCCATGTCTTCTAAAATATGACAGTAACACTTTGGGCAAATGTCATTCTTCCTCATAAGTAGTAGATGCTATAAAAATTTCAGCAAGCGATGGCCTATAAGACAAACCCGGTGCATCTCCTGTATGTAAGACCCATGAGTTAAGAAGAGTTTTTACATTTTAGTCTATAATCAATCAACATACAATCAACATACATAGAATCAACTCACATATACCAGGTAAAGGTACTGGTATCACCAATTTTAGTACTTTAAAAAAATTCTAGAAGACAAATTTAAAGCCCTTATTACAGAAGTTGGAACCAATGGAAACTGGATTGAATTTTAAATCAGTAATTATTTAGAAATATGTTAGTTGCTTAACATTTAAGAGCCAAAATCTCTCTTCTTAAGTAATTTTTATGGGAACGGGATGAGTACTAAAGATTATTGTTCACTGCTCAACCATTAAATCTTCCTGTAAAATAATAATAACAGCTGAGCTACATCCCGGAAACTGGATAAATCAGGTACTTCCATCCTCATGCAATAGTTAAAAGACAAACAAACAAGGATTTTCTTCTCTTTTCTTTTTTACTGCATAATTCATTTGCAGTCAAAGAGAATACTCTCATTTTTGTATGGTAAAAAGAAAGATTTTAACTGAGGTAATTCCTTCATAGACCTCAGATATATTTTAAGAAGTAGTTGTGGTCCTAATAGATGAAAATTATACATTATACATAGATGCATTATATAGAATAATCTGTTCATTGTAATATATAATTATCTACTAACAGATAGAGATACAGACATACACACAGATATAGACATATACCTACAGATATACAAAAGATATACATATAGAAATACAATTTATATAGATACAAGTTGGTACAGTATAAAGATACACACTAAAGCAGCCAAAGGCACACAGATTAAACCAGCGCTAATGGAAAATATATTTTCTCTATAGAAATGTTAAAATCAAAGCTCTGGCAAGGCTGAATTAGATTGTTATTACTAAATAAATGGCTTTCAAACTTTGGTAGACATCTAGAAATGTCTGTAGAAATTATAAATAAAAAGTGGTATCACTATCTTAACAGATTCTGAAGTAGTAGACCTGGGTAGGTTCTGATCATCCCTATTTCTTCTATTTTCATAATGATTCTGAAGTGATCCAAAGTTTAAGAAGCCTTGAATTAGAAACAATGCTATATTTGGTATTTAGATCTGTCACTGTCTCTCCATAACAACTGGAACAGAAACTCTGAGTTTGGGGTCCAGGAATCCACATTTTTTAAAGATTTTATTTATTTACTTTTAGAGAGAGAAAAAGAGAGTCCTGAGATGGAGCCCTGTGTTGGCTCTGCACATGGCTCCCAGTCTGCTTGAGATTGTCTCTCTTTCTCTGTGTGTGTCTCAAAATAAATAAATAATCTTTAAAAACAAAAACTATACCAGATACCAGGAAATTAGGGAATTCTCACAGAAACACAATCAGAGCAGTAGACCTGAAAAAGCTTAAGTAATAAGGATAATCCTGTGGCTAAAGCAAATAAAATGATTACATAAAACATGAGTTATCAACAATCACCCTGATCAAAAGAATTACACTGAGAAGTAATTTCCATGTGGCAGAGCCCAGAAGAAAACTGAAGGACAGAAGCTGAAGCCCAAATCCAGTCAACTCCCAAGATGGGGAGCCCAACATAGGACTTGATCCCTGTACCTGGGATCACACCCTGAACCAAAGACAGACGCTCCACTGCTGAGCCCCCAGGCATTCCAAAAATGTGTATTTCTTGAACATGGGATGCCATGTAACGTCACATCGAAGAACCTGCTTTACATAGCAACAAAGATTCAATAATGGGTGAGCCCCCAAATACAGAATTGGTTAGTCACACTGCTCAGACCCTGTCAATCTTATGGAACAGAGTGTTATAGGCACAGCCTTCTTCCAGGATGCAATTTGCTCTAGTTCAGAGTTGTATACGGTGAGAATGAACGGGTGTGGGAGGAAAGAGGTTGGGGCAAGAGTGGCCTTACTCATTGTCATGTGCAACATCCCTGTTGGAGAACATGTTTCCCATCCTCACAAGTCTGGGCCCTGTAGCTTCAGAGGTCTGGTTTACTAAATCAGAATGCACAGCAAGAGTTTCTTTAAACTTAAGAAATGTGTGCTTCCTGGGCTCTTGGGACTCTGTGACAACCTAACAGGTAAGGAGCTGTCACCTTAGTATATTTCCTAGACAGTGGTCATCAGGATTGGGGGCAGGAAGAAATATGTTGACACACAAGTGACCCACTTGGGACCCTTGGGACCCCATGACCAGCTATGCTGGTAAAAGCAGAGTCATAGCTTGAGAAGAGAATGGTGACTAGATGCTCAGGCCTCTCAAGAAGAGGTCTGGGTGACACTACCACGTACGTCCCTGAGACCAGCAGAGATACTGAGAGTGAGAGCACTTCTGAATTGACAGAGGAGGAGGAAGACAAGCATCAGCTGTGAGCCCTAGTCTATATTCACCAGGGAGAGCTATCATTCATCCAACTATCATCCCTCTCCTAAGTGTTTCTGTGAATAAAGTCTCCCTGGAATATTAGAGGAACTATTCTCTAGATTTATGTCAGAAAATGTACCCTGGAAACACAAGGGGCTCATGATAACATCTGCAGTGCTACCTGCCCGGATTCCACTCTGGGGTGAACAACTTACCACCCCGCCATTGTTGGGTTGTTGGGGGTGCACCAGCAGTCTTCAGTTATAGATGTGCTTCAGAACTGCCTCATTTAAAATCAGCTACCCAGCCCAACGACATGTTCCCAGGTTTCTGCTCCTCAACCTTCAATATATCGGTATATTATGTGGTGGGTTTTTTCAAATTTTAAATGAAAAATATATATGCCTGCTGAGATCCTAAGGCATTAATTTTATGAGAAGCCCATGGAATCATCTGACCAGATTGCCATTTTTCCCTCTCTACAGTCATGCCATTATTGTGTGGCAGCCAGAGCATCCACATTCAATATTGTTCCTTTTCAGGCTGTAACACATTGGTCAGAAGAGAGTGTCTTCCCTAACTGGACCAATCAATCCCCGAGGATGGTCCCTCTGTCTTCCTTGTGACTGGCGCTATAAAATATGAACCTTGGGATCTCTCTCAAAACTTGTGATCTATTGGTTTATCAATAATAATCTCTATATAAGAGTATGGAACCGCAAATGTTGGAGAGGATGTGGAGAAAGGGGAACCCTCCTGCACTGTTGGTGGGAATGGGAACTGGTGCAGCCACTCTGGAAAACTGTGTGGAGGTTCCTCAAAGAGTTAAAAATAGATCTGCCCTGCGACTCAGCAATTGCACTGCTGGGGATTGACCCCAAAGATACAGATGCAATGAAACGCCGGGACACCCGCACCCCGATGTTTCTAGCAGCAATGGCCACGATAGCCAAACTGTGGAAGGAGCCTCGGTGTCCATCAAAAGATGAATGGATAAAGAAGCTGTGGTCTATGTATAGAATGGAATATTCCTCAGCCATTATAAATGACAAATACCCACCATTTGCTTCCATGTGGATGGAACTGGAGGGTATTATGCTGAGTGAAATAAGTCCATTGGAGAAGGACAAACATATGGTCTCATTCATTTGGGGAATATAAAAAATAGTGAAAGGGAATAAAGGAGAAAGGAGAAAAAATAAGTGGGAAATATCAGAAAGGGAGACAGAACATGAGAGACTCCTAACTCTGGGAAATGAACTAGGGGTGGTGGAAGGGGAGGTGGGGGGGGTGACTGGGTGACGGGCACTGAGGGGGGCACTTGATGGGATGAGCACTGGGTGTTATTCTATATGTTGGCAAATTGAACACCAATAAAAAATAAATTAAAAGAAAGAGTATGGGTTTGAACCAAATGAAAAATGTGTCATCATTCATTCATGCATTCACTTTGCTTTTCAATCTTTCTTTTTTTTTAAATTTTTATTTATTTATGATAGTCACAGAGAGAGAGAGAGAGAGGCAGAGACACAGGCAGAGGGAGAAGCAGGCTCCATGCACCGGGAGCCCGATGTGGGATTCGATCCCGGGTCTCCAGGATCGCGCCCCCGGCCAAAGGCAGGCGCCAAACCGCTGCGCCACCCAGGGATCCCATCAATCTTTCAATTACATGGATAATATTTTTCTACCCTGGAATAAATAATTCAGTTATAATCTTCATGCATATTAGTCATTAAATTATAAATGTATTATAAATATGTATATGTTAATATACATATTTGATACATGTAAAATAAATAAGTACATTACATTGCTTTATTATTAACTTATTTTAATCTAAGAGTACTAGAATTCTCAGTTTTTATCTGAAAAGTTCCTTTCAAGTCTAATGATTTCTTTGTGTGATTCATAACTTTTTACTAGTTTCCTAACATTTTATATCATTTGAGAAATAGTCACAATTTATACTTATTGACACACCATTAAATGTCAAAAGAGAGTAAATGTTGACATGTTGATCCAATAGTCATATTAATGGATACTACTAAAGCTTAACCATTTACTGCAAAACTTTTAATAACTAATTTGTGTTCAGTTATCTATATATACAAATATATTTATTATACTTATTTATATTAGTTTTAAGTACTTATAGATTCTGCTGTTTACTTTTATCACAGTATAAAATTAAATATTTGTCTTTAATTTTCCTTAAATTGAGAGAGAACTATTCCTATTCATGCTAAAAAGTACTCATTTTTTCCATTAGACTCAAAAAATGCACATGCAAACACAAGAACAAAAGCAAATGATGTCCTCTCTATGCTAAACACATGAAGTTCTACAAGAAAGACGACTAAATCATGATTAAATGTTGTTTAAATCCTATAAAACACCACACAGTATCTGGCATAAATTTCTCAAAAAATATAGCTAACATACAATTTGAAGTCATCCAGTGGGAGGTGGGACTATTTGGATGCCTTATATCTCTTGAGCACTGCAGTGCAACTCCCAAGAGATCATGTTTTAAATTAAATATTACCTATGAATATACAGTGTGGCAGCACGGTGCCAGCAACGCAGCAGCCCTGACTGACCTCCACTTAGAGTTCTCCCATCACGGAGATCTAGGCTCTCAAGGGAATAGAATAAATCCAGAAGCTGTTTCCCAGTGGTTAAAGCAAACTGATAGAGCTTGGAAATCACGCTGTTTAAAATTGTATTGATACCAACTATGTAAAACACATGGTATGTGCTTGGTGAAAGCATACAATTGTGAAGCAAATATGAATTCCATTCTCAACAACAAATTTTTAATTGAATGAGAGATCAAAAAGTTTACATAAATGGTCACTAGATTTAATAAACGCTGTCCAAATCGGAAAAGAGTTGCAACTGCTGCACTGAGCAGAAAAATCAAGCACGGCAGGAGAGCAGTCTTGCCCACAGCTGGTTGGGGAGGGACCGCCACAGAGTCTGTAGGGATCATAAGGCCAAAGAGAGGAACTGATTTACATTTTAAAGCTTTATGGGAGTTTGCAATATTTTGTTTTTATTACTGACTTTATTCAAAAGCATACTAAAGATTGTTCCCCATCACCAATTTGGAGCTCTTTGTTAAAAACACAACCGTGAACTGTATGTAAGAGAGAAACACGTACTTATCTTCCAAGAGCAGAAGAAAGGATTCCAGTGGTGTGTTGTTTTAAGTGTATTTTCCCTGGTAAGTAACTGTAACCAAGGGAAGCAGTTATTGATCTGAAGAGGAGGGAGAGGGACGGGGGTGGGGGGGGGTTGTTGAAATTGGAACAAGCTGGCCTATTCCAGCTTGTAGCTCTCTGGGGCAGCAGACCTCCTCTTGCTCTGCTTCGCTCTTGTCAAAATCAGTTCAATGCTGCCTCCTAGCTTTTGGAAATGCTTTCACCTCTCCTGCACTTGCTTCCCTCAGGCCACAGTTATCTATGATCTGGCACCAGGTCCAGCTCTTGCAGAAAGCACTGAGCAACTGCTAGGTCATAGTCCCCTTTCCTCACCTGAGTAGCCTACTGAATCTCCTCCCCAGGCCAGAAATACCATCCTTACCCTAGGACTTAAAAATATTTAAAACTAATAACTCTTTCTGTTTTTTTTCCCTCGAAACTTCTCTCAAACATCTAGTTTTTTCTCTTCCAGACAGTGGTAATTATATAAGCTTGAGCCTTGGTCTCATAAACTCTTATTCCAAACCTTCCCTTGTTCCTCAGTTCCAGTATCCAGGCTCCTCCCTGGCTCAGGACCCTCTGAGCCACAGCCTACACTACTACACTACCCATTGCCCTGTGTTGTTTCACCCATCAGCTGCCAAGTCTGCCCGGATATATTCAGGCAGCCTTAAAAATATTTATACTAATGAGGAGCCCAGAAATAACTTGACACTTGTGTTTTCTATGTTTACTTGTTAATTTTTATGGCTTCAGCAATACAAGCCCAGCTAATAGTCTCTGCTTTGGCTTTTTGTGAACATGCTTCTTTAAGGAATTTTATAGTCCCACTAATAAATCAAAATAACATTTAACCAAATGTATGAATGCTGTTGGCAACCATGGGCTTGGACTTAACTACCTATAAGTTTAATGTGTGATTTTGCATGCTGAATACCAACATTACCTTGTGGTTGGGTTCTACATATTTCTGTGTGTGTGTGACATTAAGATCTTCTCAACTCCAAAGTAATAAAAGCAAATGCTGACCACATCAATAGGGAATATTCAGAAAGCAGTGTACGTTTAAAGAGGATTCATTTATCCAATTTTTCCCATTAGACTTCTGTTAAAATCTTTCCATTAATGTGTGTGTGTGTGTGTGTGTGTGTATAACTTATAGTTTCAGTCTACATCTCTGTATTAGTGCTGTGTCAGTGCTGCGAGCCTGTTGGAGACAGAGGGCAGTAAAGTCTAAGGCTTCAAAAAAGAATTACTTAGAATTAAAACAATAAAGGTCACAATTTACTTTGAGAAAAAAATCTTCAAGTGTTTACATACACAGGCAGACACACACAAAATAAACTGCAAAGGAAAAATTTGAACGGCCATTAAGGAAATTATCCTTGTGACATGTTTTTGCTCTTCCCAATTTTCAAAACAATGCCATGACCAATAGAATAGAGATGATAAGTGCCAGAAGATATCATCCATGAATATGAACACAACAGTTAATCAGATCATTATAATATCCTCTTAGGCAGTCTTGCAAGAACATAAACATACACAAACTCTAACAAATGCAAAATGTGTTTAAAAAGCCCAAATGCAAACAATGCATTCTAGAGAAAAATCAAAAGAGGTATTATCTTAAAATAGCAAATTCTATAAATTAACAGCTAAATTCGTCCTCTTTGGCAAGAAATGTAAGACTTCTTTTGGATTATAAACCATTGCCTATGGGCAGCCTGGGTGGCTCAGCAGTTTAGCGCTGCTTCAGCCCAGGGCGAGATCCTGGAGACCTGGGGATCGAGTCCTGCGTCGGGCTCCCTGCACGGAGCCTGCTTCTCCCTCTGCCTGTGTCTCTACCTCTCTCACTCTCTCTGTGTGTGTCTCATGAATAAATAAATAAAATATTTTAAAAAATATATAAAATAAACCCTTACCTATCCATATGCAATTAAGAAAAGAAATACAGTTAACCTTCGAGCAACAGTTTGAAGAGCACAGGTACCCATATACATGGATATTTTTTCAATACAGGAGAGCGCTGGAAATGTATTTTCTCTTCCTTTCTATTATCTTAATAATAATTATTGTCTAACTTTATTATAAGAATACAGTACATACAGAATATATATGTGTTTTTTTAAAGATTTTATTTATTTATTCATGAGAGACAGGTGAGAGAGAACGAGAGAGAGGCAGAGACATAGGCAGAAGCAGGCTCCATGAAGGAAGCCTGATGTGGGACTCGATCCCAGGACTCCAGGATCACACCGTGAGCCAAAAGCAGATGCTGAACTGCTGAGCCACCCAGGCGTCCCTATATAACATGTGTTAATCGACTTTGTGTTATCCTTCCTTACCTTTTCTTACCTTATTTCAGTAAAGCTTCAATTCAACAACAGTAGGCTACTTGTAGCTAAGTTTTGGGGAGTCAAGAGTCATAGGTGGATGGGGTGAGTGCCATAACCCCTATGTCGTCCGAGGATGCCCTGTAGATATACAGCTTCCACCTTCCCTCCCTTTTCCCTGAGATGCACCAATTTCCTCCTGCATTTGGGTGTTTTCATGGCTGCCCCCTCCTTGTCACTGCCCTATCTCCTGTCCTTGGATTAGGATGGCCTGCGAAACATGTGTCCGAAAGTATCCTAAGACTCATGCGAATTAGGATATGTGATCTATTGGAAATAAAATGGTACCTTATGGTCTTGCTCCTTCTAGTACAACATCTGTTCTATCATGCCAAGATAAGATTTCAGCAGGTGCTTACTTTGCTTTTGAGCATAATGAATGATGGCTTTTCTGCTAACAGAATTTTGAAGGCCATTAATTTTATCTGTGCCCCCCTTTCAAACTTTCCTCAATATTAAGTTTGTACCTTTCCCTATAATCACAACTCCATATGCACCTGAATCACTGTATTCCTCCCATCACATTTATTCGGGCTCAGCCTCCTCTTCCATTTCCCAGGAGACACACTGACAAAGTACAAAGCTTTAATTTTATTTTTTTTCTTGATGGGAAAATTATGATATGATGGATAACTTACATCCTCCTTTCAGCCAGCATTAAATCGTGGACCTGAATGCTATAGCAGTTTGGAGGCCTCTCTTGTCTAGACTCTATAGTATATATAGACTTTGTTTAGAAAAAATAAGTTTAAACAAAAGACATCAAGTACAAAAATGTGATTTCATTCTATAAAATACATGCACTGTATCTCACTAGAAAAAGTTGATTAGGACTTCACATCCTCTCCTTATTTAAAAAAAATATTTTAAGGCTCCTAGAGTATGGGTCAAAAATATTAAGTCAGAGGCACTGTACTTTTCCACAAGCTTGGGTCTTAGCTTCTCAGTCTCAAGGCAGCTGGTGAAAAATAAGATTGAACAAACATGCTTCTTTCTTTTCTGTTATAATTCCCCTAAAATGATAATAATAGTGAATACGGATATAAACCTCTAGTCAAGGAGAGATGAGAAGACCAGCAGGATGAGGTAATACAGAAATACGTTTCTAGAAAGAAAGACCAGAAACAGTAACAGTAACCAGAGAAATTGGCCTGAAAAATGTGTCTTTGAGTTTGTAAGATAGATATACTCCAGATGGAGCAGGTGCATCTGACAAAAACCCGGGAGCTTTAGTTATTCAAAGTTCATTTTTAGATGCTCAAGAAAGTGAGACTGAGTAGAGACACAAAGCATGTTGCTGCTCTACATGCAGAAGCTGACCAGCACCTTTTCCTCACCAGCATCTAGATTTCTGCAGAGATGGAATAATGTGAGAGAAAAATTCTACTGAGGACAACATGAATATTTCTGGAACTGGGGGACAGTCCCTGGAGACACACATGGAGGCCAGGCCCCCACAGGGTCAACTCCACCAAGAAGGGCAGACTCCCAAGCCAAGGCTGTCCAGTGAGCAGAGAATGGGGGGAAAACCGTAGGAAGCATCCTCAAGGAGATTCAATCCATAAAACAACAACAGCATGTTAATGAAAAAAGAACAAAAAGCAAACAAAAAAAACCCTTTCTCTAGAAAATTTATAGAAATTATAAAATAAACAGTACTTTAAAATAAATGGGGGGGCACATGGGGCTGGATACTCAGCATGGAGTCTGCATGAGGTTCTCTCTTTCCCTCACACATGCTCTCCTCTCTCTAAATAAATACATAGCAAAAAAAATAAAAAAAATAAAATAAAAATAAAAAAATAAATAAATAAATAAATACATAATAAATAAAATTCTTTAAAAAATAACGGGAAACAAATGTTGACAAAATTGTGGAAATGAGAGAAATAAATGTAAAACCGAGATGATCTCAGCACACCATCTAGGGTAGGAGCTAATATATAGATCCTCATTCTCATTTCTGTCTCTTTCAACTTTCAGGACTGGAATGTGTGTTCTTCAATCAGTGATCTACTTTGTATCAACTACATAGATACTCACATCAAATATCCCCAAGAAACCACATTATTAAACACTTCTCTTCTAAAAATATTATATATATATATATATATATATATATATATATATGTATAACACATACATACCCAATATACAAATGCATTTGCTATATGGAAAATATTTTATATACAAATTTTCTTATAATTCTGTATATATTTTTGCAAAAATACATATTTTATAAATTTCAAAATATTTATAATTATTGTTTGCAATATGCAATTGTGAGCATCTCATTAAAGGCAAATTAATCAGGCATAACAGGTGGTGAATGTTGTGTGTGTTTTGCGGTCTGTTGGACTGGAAGTCTTCTCCTCCACACACTCCTGTAGTCCATGAAGCTTTGCTGCTCTTAGTTCTCTAATCCTCCTGAAAAGGGGCATTCCTGTATATATAAGATGCAAACAAACGTGTGTGTATACACATCTACAAACATATGTATTTATACGTTTTATTCGAAACAATAATCTTGAAGACCTATGCCATGAAGATAGATGTGAACTGCTCATTAAATGCTAATTCACTTCTAAGGCCCTACTGAGAACTATGCGGAAGAGAGGAATGAAGGAAAAGACGACAATGAAACGACTACAAAGCTCCAGTGCTCTGGAAGTGTTGTGTGAGCTTCTTCCATGTGTACATGTCTACAGAACTCATCTGTGTGACACTCAACCATAGAATAAGAATTTCCACTTTTAAAATATCAAATTTTAATTATCTGAATGTGACTAAAGGACATAACCAAGGTAAGGAGTTTTCTTAATATTTTCCCAGAAAATTATGGTAACTTCTGAAAATAAGTATTTCTGATATTAAAAAGGAAGCGAGACTGAAATATTGACCAAGCTATTTTTGTTTTTCTTTTCTTGTTTTAAATATTTTATTTATTTATTCATCAGAGACAGAGAGAGGCAGAGACATAGGCAGAGGGAGAAGCAGACTCCATGTAGGGAGCTGGATGTGGGACTTGATCCCGGGTCTCCAGGGTCACGCCCTGAGCCAAGGGCAGATGCTCAACTGCTGAGCCACCCAGGCATCCCAGACTAAGATATTTTTGGACTCAGGTTCATATTTCACACGTCAATACTGATGGGAAGGCATGAAAATTGAGAAGATTGCCTGTTATAATTCTCCCCAACTTCTCATCTCTTACCTTCCAATCTGTTTGGAAATTCATCATTATTTCTACTTTGTCAAATTTGGAACATTTAAGTTGTTCTCTAATGAGATTTCTCCTAAAATTTTAAGGTTATTCATGTACTACCAGTCATTTTATCACAATTCAGTTTGAACAACCTGAAGTGGATTGCATTTCATTTTAAGCAGTACTTTTCCCTTCAGAAAGGCACATGAATGCAGAGTTTTATAAAAATCTTATTAATTCTCTTTCAATTATGAAATGTAATATGCACAGAAAAATACTGAAATCATGAAGTATAATAAATGAATAAAGTCAATATCCTTATTACCATGTCAAAAAATAGGTCATAACACTAACTCCAGACTTCCTTCTCTTTCCTTTTTTTATCCACTATAGTGACAAGAATGATAACCATTCATTGATTTTTAAAAAATATTCTGCAATTTAAATATGTAGCCCTAAGACAGTATATATTTTTCTGTTTTAGAATTGTATACAGATTGACTCAAACTATCTTATTTTGTGTCTTGTTTCTTTCACTGAAACATATAATTGACAGACTTAATCCATGTTGTTTTGTGAAGTGGTAATTTGTTTCCATTGCTGTTCAGTATTCTATTATATGACTCATCCACTCTATTTTTTTTTGTTTTTTTGTTTTTTAATTTTTATTTATTTATGATAGGTACAGAGAGAGAGAGAGGGAGGCAGAGACACAGGCAGAGGGAGAAGCAGGCTCCATGCACCGGGAGCCCGATGTGGGATTTGATCCCGGGTCTCCGGGATCACGCCCTGGGCCAAAGGCAGGCGCCAAACCACTGCGCCACCCAGGGATCCCCATCATCCACTCTATTTTTGATGAAAATTTTTGCTGATTGCAATTTTTACCGTGCACAGCTCTGCTGTGAACATTCTTCTATACCCATCCTGGCGTCCTGGTTGGGTTATACACATGCGTTGCTTTCACTTAACTAGATAATGACAAAATGCTCACCAGGGTCCTCGTACAAGGTTACACACCACAGGGAAGTGTCCAAGAAACACTCTCACTCCACATCCTTGATTTTCCTGGTCACAAATGAAATTGAATAACTTTTCAATTCATTCATTGGGTATTTGGATTTTTTTCTATGTAAAGTGCCGCTTTTCCTCTTGGTAATCTCTTTCTCTTTCTCTTAATGGTTTATTTCTTCTGTTCAAAAAACAACAATTAGTTGGCTAATTCCTTCTTATCTTTTTAGATTTCCAACATAGAAAGATTTTGTTTTCTGTTATTTGGTTTTTTTTTTTTTGAGAGAGAGAGTGTGAGCAAGCAGAGTGAGGAGGGGCAGAGAGAGAATCTCAAGCAGACACCCTGCTGTATGTGGGGCCTAATGTGGGGCTTGATCTCAGGATCCTGAGATACAACCTGAACCAAAATTGAGAGTCAGACACTTTTTTTTAATAATAAATTTATTTTTATTGGTGTTCAATTTGCCAACATACAGCATAACACCCAGTGTTCATCCCGTCAAGTGCCCCCCTCAGTGCCCGCCACCCATTCACTCACACCCCCGCCCTCCTCGCTTTCCATCACCCCTAGTTCGTTTCCCAGAGTTAGGAGTCTTTATGTTCTGTCTCCCTTTCTGATATTTCCCACACATTTCTTCTCCCTTCCCTTATATTCCCTTTCACTATTATTTATATTCCCCAAATGAATGAGAACATACAATGTTTGTCCTTCTCCGATTGACTTACTTCAGTCAGCATAATACCCTCCAGTTCCATCCACATGGAAGCAAATGGTGGGTATTTGTCATTTCTAATGGCTGAGGAATATTCCATTGTATACATAGACCACATCTTCTTTATCCATTCATCTTCCGATGGACACCAAGGCTCCTTCCACAGTTTGGCTATTGTGGACATTAAGAAAATTATTCACCATGACCAAATAGGATTTATCCCCAGAACACAAGGCTGGTTCAACACTCGTAAAACAATCAATGTGATTCATCATATCAGCAAGAGAAAAACCAAGAACCATATGATCCTCTCATTAGATGCAGAGAAAGCATTTGACAAAATACAGCATCCATTCCTGATCAAAACTCTTCAGAGTGTAGGGATAGAGGGAATATTCCTCGACATCTTAAAAGCCATCTACGAAAAGCCCACCGCAAATATCATTCTCAATGGGGAAGCACTGGGAGCCTTTCCCCTAAGATCAGGAACAAGACAGGGATGTCCACTCTCACCACTGCTATTCGACATAGTACTGGAAGTCCTAGCCTCAGCAATCAGACAACAAAAAGACATTAAAGGCATTCAAATTGGCAAAGAAGTCGTCAAACTCTCCCTCTTCGCCGATGACATGATACTCTACATAGAAAACCCAAAAGCCTCCACCCCAAGATTGCTAGGCTCATACAGCAATTTGGCAGTGTGGCAGGATACACAATCAATGCCCAGAAGTCAGTGGCATTTCTAGACACTAACAATGGGACTGAAGAAAGAGAAATTAAGGAGTCAATCCCATTTACAATTGCACCCAAAAGCATAAGATACCTAGGAATAAACCTCACCAAATACGTAAAGGATCTATACCCTCAAAACTATAGAACACTTCTGAAAGAAATTGAGGAAGACACAAAGAGATGGAAAAATATTCCATGCTCATGGATTGGCAGAATTAATATTGTGAAAATGTCAATGTTACCCAGGACAATTTACATGTTTAATGCAATCCCTATCAAAATACCATGGACTTTCTTCAGAGAGTTAGAACAAATTATTTTAAGATTTGTGTGGAATCAGAAAAGACCCCGAATAGCCAGGGGAATTTTAAAAAAGAAAACCATATCTGGAGGCATCACAATGCCAGATTTCAGGTTGTACTACAAAGCTGTGGTCATCAAGACAGTGTGGTCCTGGCACAAAAACAGACACATAGATCAATGGAACAGAATAGAGAACCCAGAAGTGGACCCTGAACTTTATGGTCAACTAATATTCGATAAAGGAGAGTCAGACTCTTAACCAACTGAACCACCAGGCAGCCCTAAATAGATTTTTTTGAATTAATATGTAAGGGGTAATTATTGTCATGACAAGGATGATCTAAACAACTTTAAGTACTCTTTTTTTGCTCTCTGGAAACTTTTAGAATCTTCTCTTAAGCTAAATGTTCTGAAATTTCACAATGATTTGCCATAGCACAAGGTTCTGTGCAGGGCATTTGGTGTAATCTCTCATTCTAAAGGGTCATATCCTTGGATTCTAATACAGTTGATCCATATTATGTGCATATCCCATATTTAAAAATAAGTTTAGTCACTGAAATTTATTTGTACTTTCCAAATCAATACTCGGGCACTTTGTGGTTATTCACGGACATTCACAGAATAGCAGAAACTTGAGTTACTGGGCACAAACATTCCCAGTCAAACAAAGCAAAGCTCTCATGCTGTAAAAAAGTGTCCTTTTCTCACTTTATTTATTGCCACATCTTTTTTACTTTTACTTGGTGATTTAACTGTTCAAAAAGTCTCCTAAGTCTAATGTTCAAGTGTTGTGTGATGTTTCTAAATACAAAGCTGTGATATCTGTGGTTTATGGAAAAAAATGCATGTGTTAGATAAGCTTCATTGATGCATGAGTTACAGTGTTGTTGGTGAGGAGTTCAACGTTAATGAATCAATAAGCTCCATTCAAAAAGAAAAAAGAAATCCACCGATCAATGAGACCATTCCAGAAAGTCTGAAAATAACATCTATACTGCATGATGAAGCTACAGAAAAGAAGAGAAGGTATGAATAAGTTTGTGAATTCATGAGGTAATGACCCATTTTTTTTAAAAAGCATAGTGGATGGCATTATTGTGAAGCTGAAAGCAAAGAAAATTATAGTCACATTATCCCGAATCAGGAAAATGTTAGACTCTTCTCAGAGAGTGCTGGCTGACTTGGACATTTCAAAACGTAATGCAACATGAAAAATGTGAAACCCACAGGTGAGGCAAGTTCTGCAACCCAAAAGACAGTGGAGAAATCTTTAAAATGCCTGCTAAGTGCTATTCAGGGAAAGGGTTTTATGGAAGAATAGGCTTTCAACAATGAAGAAACGAACATAAATGGTGTTTTAGTCGATAAAATCATCATGACTAGAGGCTTGTAAGCACTTAAGCCTGTATTCCCCCAAGGAGCCCAAGTCCAGCACTCACCGACCTTCTAGAACATTACTATGGGGCACCATGAGAATCAACGACATGCATGGTAGAAGTTCCAGCTAAAACTAAGCTTTACAATTCCTATTCCAGGTTGAGCAAGATATAATATCAACTTATAACTAATGCTATTAATTAGAAAAAAACACAGCAAAGAAATAACAAGTATGCAAGATTTATAGAAGAGATCTTTATGAGATCCAATTCAGCAAAGACTGACTTAAACAAGGTTGTACACAAAACAGAGATCAAGAGAGGAGGACAGAACTTGTTTGTCAAGAGACCACAGAGAGTCTATGATGTCGGAAAGCATCTTGGGTATTTCAGGAGTCTATACGGTGATCGGTGTCAACAATCCAGTACTCATGAATCTGTTCCTGACTCAAACTTGTCCATGCACCTTGTGCGCAGGAGGCGAAGCTGCCTTGCACTGTTGAGTTTGGGGACAGCTTGCATCCATGAGAGCTGGGTAAGAGGTTTCTTGAGACCATGGTGGTGGGGAGGGGTCTTGAAACAATCCAGAGGTGTATGCTTAGTGACTGAGAAGGTGCTATCAGGACCTGGTACACTCAGTTACCCAGTAGATTTCTAATCAGTGGGTAAACAGGAAGCAGAGATAAAGAAGGCAAATTAGTGATTGATTGAGCATAAGGTTAAGAGGTGTATAAAATATAATTAAGTAGGGAACAAAACTGAACATGGAGCTAAGTTAATAATGCAACTAATAACAACTATAGTCGTGCTGGTGCTTTAAAAACAGGTCCAGGAACCAAGAGTCCAGCTTCAAATCCATAATCATAATTCATCGGAATCAATACAGGGAAAGATCAATGACTAGCTCGTTATCCTGGTGGCATGTGTGAATTGTCGTGTTTGCTGTCAATGTAGCAGCCTATAGCCAGGGAATATTTCTGCTGCCTCTTACTGAGGAAAAACAATCTGAGTCCATTGAGAAAGGGGTAAGATGTACGTTAAGAGTATCTGAGAGAAAATTGGGGAGAGTTAGCCCAAGGAGCCTTTGGCAGCACACAAAGGGCATCCTAACATCTGAGCACATGGCATGCTGTGTATCTAACATTTTTTTTCTTAAGATGTTAGACCTAGAAGCAATGTTTGAAAAGTTACAAAGAGAAAAACTTCAACTAACTGTTGCAGTAATGTTAAACTTACGCATTCATCCAATAACAAAAGTGGATGCACCCAGGTAGTCTGTATTCCCTTCATTGACATAATTAATCAGATACAGAGCAGTGCTTTGTCAGGGAGGCGTGGGGGGAATCTTCCTTTGGGCACAAGGACGTACCAAAGGATGTTCAAGTTCCTCCTAGTGCTAATTCTCCACAACGGTGTATATTACACTCATTATGAAATGTACTAGTACAAGGAAGTAAATAAATAATTAGGTAATAATGTGAGTGAGCAGAAAAAAATGTCAATTAGGTAAATCTGACCTTTACTAAAACTCACTTGCTTTATATAAATAATTTGCCATGGAATTGTGCTACATTATTTGGAATAAAGATACAACTCTTCTTTTAAATATGGTTCAGTAGAGAACTATAAAGCACAACAGCATTGAATGGTGTATAGCAACAGTAGCCACAGGGGCAATTGGTAGAAAGAAAGGATGGATGCCCAGGATTAATTAAATTACAAATGCAATCACCTCAGGGGAAACTAAACACGGGCTACAGAACAAATAGTCATTCATCAACAATTGTATTTAATTAGTTATTCTAGAAGTTTAAGAGATTGGCCCTCTGGAGTTAAACAGAACTAAATTCATATACTGGTGCCACCATTTCTGGTTTTGTATCCTCATCTCTAAGAGCGACAACATGTTGGTTTCCTCATTTGTAAAAACAAATAAATAGTAATAATAACATCTCATTGAGTTTCTATAAAGATCATATTAGACAATTAATGTAAAAGACTTAGTTTAATACCAAGAAAAGAGTATAACCACCAAAAATGTTAGTAATAATAGTAACATCAATAATAGCACCACCATCATCCTAACAGGTTGGGGATAACAGAGATGATTTTGTTGAAGAGAAAGCATAAGAGTAGGTTCTTAAGAAAGGCTAAGCATCAGATATGAAATGGTAGTCAGGGAATATTCCTGGGGACCAGCATACTATGGGGGAAAAACTCATAGATAGTATGTAAGACAAGACATGGTTTGACTGCTAATCTGATGACCAGTTCTACGAAAGTAAAGTTAATAAAAACCCCAGTTTTCCCATTGGTCAGATTTATAAAAAAAAAAAAAAAAAGATTTAATGTCTTCGCTGACTCCTCTCATTCTCTAATACTCCACAGTTGTTAAATCAGTAAGGCTTTTCTGCTTACCTTTATTTTTTTTAATTTTAATCTAAAATATATTTTTAAAACTTGGACTACTTGTCATCATCACCATGACCACCACCACTGTCATGAGAGAAATCATTTCCCACTTTATGTGATGTTTTTAAATAAACTAGGCTATGAAAAAGAAACTTATCCAAAACTTACAAATCACAAAGAAGTTCAGCAGGTCCGTTCAATGTCATAGAGGATCATTGTTTAACAAGCATATAAGGAATATTTAGTTTGACCAAGATGGCCTTAGGTTCCTGCCAGCTTGACTGAACACTAGGCTGGCTCCTTCCAGAGTTTGGGCTCCTGACCCCTTTCCATAGAGCATTTACTGCAGAAAAGCTGTCATTGTAAATTCCTTCTCAGTCTGTTTTGTGATGTATGTAAAAGGTTTTTAAAGCCTCTAGCCAGTTTTATGACCCAGGAATATTTTTCTCAAGGTCCTAGGAGCCATTCTTTTGGAATATAAATTTAAGGAAGATAGAGTGTCTTTCTCCCAGTCTCTGTGAGAGGGTAGCAGTGGAACTTCAATGGGTGACAATTAGCAAAAACATTTGAAAACTCAGGGATGACAGACTACATTGATCAATCTCCACACTAACATCTTCCAGTATTTTTCCACTCAATCAGCTCAGAATTAAAACTCTTCTACTTTTTTTTCTCAGTGGTGCTAAGTGCAGACGTTAGCTCTGGCTCTCTACCTTACTGCAATAGCCTTGAATAAAACTTTCCCTGCCTATATAACTTGGGTGCAGATTTTGCTTTGCCATCCTCCAAGATTTTGTACCTGTCTTTGATTTTATTATATTTTGTTACAGTTCAGACACCATAATATATATTAACTTGTGGATTTCCCTAAACCTAATAAAGGCATCTACCAAAATCCTGGAGCTAATATTATACTTAATGATGAAATACTGAAATTTTGTTCCTAGTAACAGGAATAAGACAAGGATGTCTGCTCTGACCACTTCTATAAAATGGTACTGAAGGTTTTAGCCAGTGCAATAGGACAAGAAAAAAAAAAAAAACTAAAAAGTCATCAAAGTTAGAAAGATATAAAATTGTCTATATTCAAAGATGACACAGTTATAATTCTAGAATATCCTGAGAATCTAGGAATTAAGTATTGGAACTGAGAGTCAGTTTAGTAGGGTCTTAGGATTCAAGATCTGTATTCTAAAATTAACAGCATTTTATCCAGTAATAACAGACAAGTAAAAATTTTATTTTTTTAATTTTTTTGAAAATTTATTTATTTATTCATGATAGAGAGAGAGGGGCAGAGACACAGGCAGAGGGAGAAGCAGGCTTCATGCTGGAAGCCCAACTCGGAACTCGATCCTGGGACTCCAGGATCACTCCTCAGGCCAAAGGCAGGCGCTAAACCGCTGAGCCACCCAGGGATCCCCACAAGTAGAAATTTTAAAATATCACTTATAATAGTACTAAACATACCCAATACTTAGGGGGAAATTTTCCACAAGATGTGAAAGACCTATACATTGAAAACTCCCAAACTTTGCTATGAGGAACTTAAGATGACCTGAATAAATGGAGATAAATACCATGTTCATGGGACAAAAAATCAATATTATCAAGAAAGCACTTCTCTCCAAATTGACCAATAGCTTCAATGCAATCCCAATAAATATTACACCAGGCTTTTTTCTTTCTTTTTTTCACAGATGTTGACAAATGTATTCTAAATTTATAACAGAAATGCAAAGACCCTAGAATGCCATATAACTTTGTCATCTTTATCCCTCAATTTTTCCTTCCCCTGTCTCTTCCATCCTTTCTTCTGTCTTGTCTTCCCATCTTTTCTTTCTGTAATTTCCATGTGACATATGTTAAATAATCTCACATTATCTTACATGTGTCCATTCTCCTTATTCTCTCATACTTGTAAAATATTTATTTCTCTTTTACATCTTTTATTTTTTTAATTTTTTAAAATTTTTTAATAAAATAATTTTTATTGGTGTTCAATTTACCAACATACAGAATAACACCCAGTGCTCATCCCGTCAAGTGTCCCCCTCAGTGCCCTTCACCCACTCACCCCCACCCCCCGCCCTCCTCCCCTTCACCACCCACCCCCAGTTCGTTTCCCAGAGTTAGGAGTCTTTATGTTCTGTCTCTCTTTCTGATATTTCCCACACATTTCTTCTCCCTTCCCCTATATTCCCTTTCACTATTATTTATATTCCCCAAATGAATGAGAACATACACTGTTTGTCCTCCGATTGACTTACTTCACTCAGCATAATACCCTCCAGTTCCATCCACGTTGAAGCAAATGGTGGGTATTTGTCGTTTCTAATGGCTGAGGAATATTCCATTGTATACATAGACCACAGCTTCTTTATCCATTCATCTTCCGATGGACACCGAGGCTCCTTCTACAGTTTGGCTATTGTGGACATTGCTGCTATAAACATCGGGGTGCAGGTGTCCCAGCTTTTCTCTTTTACATCTTTTAGTAATGACATACAGAGAGAGCTCATAAAACTCAATTTGTGCATAAGAATGAAATATAAACCTATTCATCTCTGAGAACATAAAACCAAAAGTATAAAAAACAGAGGGTAGATGTTATAACATGATAAAACCAGTGGTGGAATTGTAAGGGCAATGATCCACAACTTATCCAATGAGGAATTATAACAGCCACAGTGGAGGGTATTGGTGAGAAGAACAAAGTACCTAATTGCAATATTTGGAGTTACTGAAATAATCAATAAGAAGAAAGAATAATTTGAAAGCATTCAAGCAGGGGTCCTTTTTCCATGTTTGAAAAAAAAGCAAAATTAACAATATACCTCAAAAATAAAGGGAGTAAATGGGGGGAGCGTCAGAGTGAGAAACCCTATTTCTCACAGCTAGAATCTATACAAAATGCCAATATTCTTAAATAACTATAGAAGAGTATCATTGAGGTACCTGGTGGCTCAGTTGGTTAAGTGTCCAACTCTTGATTTCAGCTCAGGTTATGATCTCAGGGTCATGGGATCGAGTCCCACTTTGGGCTCTGTGCTGAGCAAGGAGTCTGCTTGAGATTCTCTCCCTCTGTCCCTCCCCTTGCTCTCTCTCTCTTTCTTAAATAATTAATAAATAAATATATTTTAAAGATCATTAGCATTATAGAATTAATCACAAGAACTAAAAACAAACTATTGAAAGTTTTATTTATTTTATGGGAGGCTCATTTTTGGACAAAATATTAGATAAATATGTTTAATATTTAACAAATATTTTAATTATTTTAATATTTAATAAATTTTAATATTTAATGAATATTTCAACATGAATTTCTGTATCATAATTTATATCATTATGTTAATATACTGGTTCAATTTTAAGAACTGAACTGAAATAATTTATATCTATTTTTCAATGAACCAATTTTGGTATTATGCATACTTGAATAAAAGAAAAAAAATAAAAGAAAAATACAGTTTTCAAAAAAATAAAATACAGTATTCCAATAGGAAGTAAATATAATTCAAAAAATAATACTGTTTTAAAAAATCAGTCATAAGTAATATTCAGAAAGTCAGGCAAATATATATATACAATAATGTTCCTTCCTCTAATAAATAAAAAAGTAAATGTTCACCAATGAAGAAATTGTTAAATATATTATGAAATACTATGCAGTTGTTTAAAGTCATGCTTTTGAAAAACTTTAGATTACATTAGAAAAAAATGACTCTGGTAGCAGGTTAAAAATTACTGCCAAAATTTATATACACATAATACCTTAGTTAATACTTATTTTCTCAAAATATTCCAAAGAACAGGAAGCATACCTGAACATAATAAAAGGCATATGTGAAAAACGCACAGCTAACCTCATACTCTGTAGTGAAAAGCTAAGAGCTTTTTCTCTAAGATCAGAAGGAAGAAAAGGATGTTTACTCTTACTACTTTTATTCAACATAATCCTAGCCACAGCAACCAGACAAGAAAAAGAAATAAAAGACATCCAAATTAGTAAGGAAGAAGTTAAACTGTCACTATTTGCAGATGACATGATACTTTCTATATTTGCATACATAGAAAAACCTCAAGACTCCACCAAAAACTATTAGAAGTAATAAATGAATTCAGTAAAGTTGCAGCATACAAAATTAACATATACAAATTGGCTGTGTTTCTTTTCACCAAAGACAAAGCAGCAGAAAGTAAATTAAAAAACAAACCAACAGAAAACAATTCCATTAACAACTGCACCACAAAGAATGAAATAATTAGGAATAACTCAACCATGGAAGTGAAAGATGTTTACTCCTGAAAACTATACAATTTTGTTGAATAAAATTGAAGACAATAAAAATTTAAAAAACATGCCATGCTAGATTAAAGAACTAATACTGTTAAAATGTCCATACTACCCAAAGCATTCTACAGATTCAATGTCATCCTTATCAAAATACCACAGCATTTTTCGCAGAACTAGAACAAATAATACTAAAACATGTATGAAATCACAAAACACCTAAACAGACAAAACTATCTTGAAAAACAACAAAAAAGCTGAAGGCATCACAAATCCCAGATTTCAAGGTATACTGTAAAGCTATGGTAACCAAAACAGTATGATATTGACACAAAAACAGACATTGATCAAAGTGAGGACCCAGAAATAAACCCACACCTTCATGGTCAATTAATTTATGACAAAGCAGGTAAGAATATGCAATGGTGAAAGGGCAACCTCTTCAAAAAAATGAAGTTGGGATAACTGGACCGCTATCCCAAGCATACACAGCTTTCTCAAACCATATACAAAATAAATTCAAAGTGGATTAAAGACCTAAATGTGAGACCTGAAGTCATAAAACTTCAAGCAGAAAATATGGGTAGTAATCTCTTTAACATCAATAATAGAAATATTTTTCTAGATATGTCTCCTTATGCAAGGGAAATCAAAGCAAAAACAAACTACTGGGACTATCTCAAAATGAAAAGCTTTTACACAGCAAGGGAAACCATCATCAAAACAAAAAGACATCTTACTGCATGGGAGAAGATATTTGCAAATGATATATCTGATAAAGGGTTAACATGCAAAATAGGTAAAGAATTTACACATCTCAATACAAAAAAAAACAAAAAACAAAAAACAAAAAACAAACCAAATAGTCCAATTAAAAATGGGCATAGGACCTGAATAGACTTTTTTTTCCAAAGAAGACGTCAAGATGGCCACCAGACACACGAAAAGATGTTCAACATTAGTCATCGTTAGGAAAATGCAAATCAAAATCTTACACCTGTCAGAATGTCTAGTATCGAAAAGATAAGCAATAGCAAGTGTTGGTGAGAATGTGAAGAAAAAAAAAGGAACCCTGCTGCACTGTTAGTAGGAATGCAAATTGGTACAGCCACTGTGGAAAACAAGTATGGAGGTTCTGCAAAAAATTAAAAATAGAATTAACATGCGATCCAGTAATTCCACTACTTGGATTTACCCAAAGAAAATGAAAACACTAATTTGAAAAGATATATTCACACCTGTTTATTGCAGCATTATTTATAATAGCCAAAATGTAGAAGCAACCCAAGGGTTCAAAAATAGATGAATGGATCAAGACCTGGCATATATAAAATGTTACTCGGGCATAAGAAAAAATGAGATCTTGCCATTTGTAACAACATGGATGGAGCTAGAGTGTAGTATGCTAAGTGAAATAAGTCAGACAAAGACAAATATCACTTGATTTCACTTAAATGTGGAATCTAAAAAAACAAAACGCGTGAAGGAACACATGAATAAGCCAAAGGGAGAAACAGACCCATAGATATAGAGAACAAAGAGATGGTTGCCAGAGCAGAAGCAGGGGATGGATGAAAGGGATGGAGGGGAGGGGGGAACAGGCTTTCAGTTACGAGAAGAATGAGTCACAGGGTTGAATGGTACAGTACCAGGAACATTGTCCATGCATTGTAATAGCCTTGTGTGGTGACAAATGGTAGCTACCCTTGTGAGCATAGCATAATGTATAGACCTGTCAAGACCCTATGTTGTACACCTGAAGCTAATGTAACATTGTGTGTCAATTATACTTCAATTTAGAAATAGGGGGAAAGGGGAGGAGGGCGGGGGGGTGGGGGAGAATGGGTGATGGGCACTGAGGGGGGCACTTGACGGGATGAGCATTGGGTGTTATTCTGTATGTTGGTAAATTGAACACCAATAAAAAATAAATTTATTAAAAAAAAGAAATAGGGGGAAAAATGAATCCCAAGGGAAAAAAATGTATGTACGTAAATAACACCAATAACACACATACCTTTGACTGGATACAATCTTGCAAACAGCTATGTTAGGTGGTAAGAATACATGTGATTCTCATTTTAATCATGATGGCTTTCTATAATTCTAAATTTGTATATGATGATCATGTTATGGTTTTATAGGAAAAATAATAAAAAATACTGTGAGTGGTGTCTAGAGCTCACCATGATGCCACAAATCAGTCAGCATTTCTCATCAACAGGCCAAGATGCTATTGATCCCTCATCCTGCCAACTGCCTAACTCAATTTGGTATCGCTGGGTGCTTTATGTATGCACTTTATTCACAAGACAGTGGTTAATTTTCTCAGTGAACTCTGTGTCCTTGATGTTTCTCAAGTTCTAAATTGCAAAAGAGCTTGTGAATTAGACAAGAACTAGTTCTCTGCTGTCCTGACACTATGATGCAGACTTTGAATTAAATTCAGAAGAAGCTATGAAGCATGGGTAACAATGACCTTTTTAAAATATTGATATAGAAATTGAGTTTTGTCCAACAATTGAGCTGAGAAGAAGCCAAGGAGATTTGGCAGTTAGGGAGTAAGAATCTTATTTTTTATATACATAAATATAATTCTTAGAGAAAAAAGGAAAATGAGACATTCAAATAGAAAGGCTAAGTAACAGACAGCCATATATAATTTTTTAAATATTTTGTGGCCTCGATATTTCAGGTGAACCTTTAGTTTGGACTGAATTTTGTATTCTGTAGATTATTACTTTACAAACTCTGCAATCTAGGATCTTGTGTGTGTGTGTGTGTGTGTGTGTGTGTGTGTGTGTGTGTGTGTTGTTTCAGTTCCAACCCATGGTGGACTGATACTTTTAAAAATATAACAAAGTATTTTTTTAAGGTTTTATTTATTTTCATGAGAGACACAGAGAGAGAGGCAGAGACATAGGCAGAAGGAGAAGCAAGGATCTGGATGTGGAACTTGATCCCAGACACTGGAATCATGTCCTGAGCTGAAAGCAGATGCTCAACCGCTGAGCCACCCAGGCGTCCCAAAATATAATAAAGTATTAGGAAAATGACCTCATGCATATGCATAATGACAATGGTAATTTCAGTAACAGTTTCCAAGTGCCTACTCTCACTTTCTAAACTCATCATGTGAGCCAGTGACAAACAGTTCACATCTCATGGTGGTCCATGACCAGCCCTCCAGAAGTACTACTCTCAAACACTCTGGACATTCTTCCTTGCACAAATTAATATACATCCCACTATTAATCTGTGTATTGAGTTTTAAAATGGTAAATTCAAAGACTACATGCATTTAAAAAACAATCCATTTGTGTCTGATACTAATCCCCAGTTTTCGAAATCCTATATAAATACCTTCACTTGAATTGAAAGTATCACTAGCTGTGGATTAAGACATAAATAATGCATATACAGAGAAATACCTTCTCTGGATAAGTATTAGCAAATTATCATTCTCTGTAGTGTCCATACATGATAACATAAAAACTAAATAATAGTTTTCCTTTATGATACATAGAGTCTTGTTCTCAGGCAATAAAAACAGGTAACCCTTTTAAAAACTTAAATGTAGGGATGCCTGAGTGGCTCACTGGTTGAGTATCTGCCTTTGGCCCAGGGTGTGATCCTGGAGTCCCGGGATCGAGTCCCACATTGGGTTCTCTCTCTGCCTGTGTCTCTGCCTCTCTCTTTGTGTCTCTCATGAATAAATAAATAAAACCTTTAAAAATATATATAAATAAATAGGGGGAGGAGCAAGATGGCGGAGGAGTAGGGTCTCCAAATCACCTGTCTCCACCAAACTACCTAGAAAACCTTCAAATTATCCTGAAAATCTATGAATTCGGCCTGAGATTCAAAGAGAGACCAGCTGGAATGCTACAGTGAGAAGAGTTCGCGCATCTAGCAAGGTAGGAAGACGGGGAAAAAGAAATAAAGGAACAAAGGCCTCCAAGGGGGAGGGGCCCCGCGAGGAGCCGGGCTGAGGCCGGGGCGAGTGTCCCCAGGACAGGAGAGCCCCGTCCCGGAGGAGCAGGAGCTGCACCGACCTTCCCGGGCGGAAAGGGGCTCGTGGGGAGTTGGAGCAGGACCAGGAGGGCGAGGAGGCCCTCGGGCTCCCGGGGACAGTAACAGAGCAACTGCGCGCCCAGGAGAGTGCGCCGAGCTCCCTAAGGGCTGCAGCGCGCACGGCGGGACCCGGCGGGACCCGGAGCAGCTGAAGGGGCTCGGGCGGCGGCTCCGCGGAGGGGGCTGCGCGGCCCCGGGAGCAGCTCGGAGGGGCTCGGGCAGAGGAAGAGGCTCCGTGCGGAGGGGGCTGCGCGGTTCCAGGAGCAGCTCGGAGGGGCTCGGGCGGCAGCTCCGCGGAGGGGGTTGCGCGGCCTGGGAGCGCGAATCCACCAGCGCAGGCTCCGGAGCACAGGGCGCCGGGACACAGCCCAGGATCCCGCCTCCCCCGGGACAGGCAGAGGCCGGGAGGGCCCAGGACAGCAAGGACGCTCCTGCCCCAGCTGAGCAGATCAGCGGCCCCGCCCCGGAGCCTCCAGGCCCTGCAGACGGAGTTCCTGCCGGAGCTGAATCCAGGTTTCCAGAGCTGCCCCGCCACTGGGGCTGTTCCTCCTGCGGCCTCACTGGGTAAACAACCCCCACCGAGCCCTGCACCAGGCAGGGGCACAGCAGCTCCCCCAACTGCTAACACCTGAAAATCAGCACAACAGGCCCCTCCCCCAGAACACCAGCTAGACTGACAACTTCCAGGAGAAGCCAAGGGACTTAAAGAACACAGAATCAGAAGATACTCCCCGGTGGTTCTTTTTTTGTTTGTTTGTTTTTGTTTTTGTTTTTGTTTTGTTTTGCTTTTTGATTTGTTTCCTTCCCCCACCCCCTTTTTTTTTCTCCTTTCTTTTTCTTTCTCTTTTTCTTCCCTTTTTTTTTTTTTCCTCTTTCTCTTTTCTTTCCTTCTTTCTCTCCTCTCTTTTTCTCTTTTTCCCAATACAACTTGCTTTTGGCCACTCTGCACTGAGCAAAATGACTAGAAGGAAAACCTCACCTCAAAAGAAAGAATCAGAAACAGTCCTCTCTCCCACAGAGTTACAAAATCTGGATTACAATTCAATGTCAGAAAGCCAATTCAGAAGCACTATTATACAGCTACTGGTGGCTCTAGAAAAAAGCATAAAGGACTCAAGAGACTTCATGACTGCAGAATTTAGAGCTAATCAGGCAGAAATTAAAAATCAATTGAATGAGATGCAATCCAAACTAGAAGTCCTAACGACGAGGGTTAACGAGGTGGAAGAACGAGTGAGTGACCTAGAAGACAAGTTGACAGCAAAGAGGGAAACTGAGGAAAAAAGAGACAAACAATTAAAAGATCATGAAGATAGATTAAGGGAAATAAACGACAGCCT
The DNA here is from genome assembly GCF_011100685.1 of Canis lupus familiaris. Taxonomy (NCBI): domain Eukaryota; kingdom Metazoa; phylum Chordata; class Mammalia; order Carnivora; family Canidae; genus Canis; species Canis lupus. Next base: position 75,198 of record NW_023330206.1, read on the forward strand.
GAGGAAGAAAAACCTACGTTTAATTGGGGTTCCCGAGGGCGCCGAAAGGGACAGAGGGCCAGAATATGTATTTGAACAAATTCTAGCTGAAAACTTTCCTAATCTGGGAAGGGAAACAGGCATTCAGATCCAGGAAATAGAGAGATCCCCCCCTAAAATCAATAAAAACCGTTCAACACCTCGACATTTAATTGTGAAGCTTGCAAATTCCAAAGATAAGGAGAAGATCCTTAAAGCAGCAAGAGACAAGAAATCCCTGACTTTTATGGGGAGGAGTATTAGGGTAACAGCAGACCTCTCCACAGAGACCTGGCAGGCCAGAAAGGGCTGGCAGGATATATTCAAGGTCCTAAATGAAAAGAACATGCAACCAAGAATACTTTATCCAGCAAGGCTCTCATTCAAAATGGAAGGAGAGATAAAGAGCTTCCAAGACAGGCAGCAACTAAAAGAATATGTGACCTCCAAACCAGCTCTGCAAGAAATTTTAAGGGGGCCTCTTAAAATTCCCCTTTAAAAAAAAAAAAAAAAAAAAAAAAAAAAAAAAAAAAAAAAAATTCCCCTTTAAGAAGAAGTTCAGTGGAACAGTCCACAAAAACAAAGACTGAATAGATATCATGATGACACTAAACTCATATCTCTCAATAGTAACTCTGAATGTGAACGGGCTTAATGACCCCATCAAAAGGCGCAGGGTTTCAGACTGGATAAAAAAGCAGGACCCATCTATTTGCTGTCTACAAGAGACTCATTTTAGACAGAAGGACACCTACAGCCTGAAAATAAAAGGTTGGAGAACCATTTACCATTCGAATGGTCCTCAAAAGAAAGCAGGGGTAGCCATCCTTATATCAGATAAACTAAAATTTACCCCAAAGACTGTAGTGAGAGATGAAGAGGGACACTATATCATACTTAAAGGATCTATTCAACAAGAGGACTTAACAATCCTCAATATATATGCTCCAAATGTGGGAGCTGCCAAATATATAAATCAATTATTAACCAAAGTGAAGAAATACTTAGATAATAATACACTTATACTTGGTGACTTCAATCTAGCTCTTTCTATACTCGATAGGTCTTCTAAGCACAACATCTCCAAAGAAACGAGAGCTTTAAATGATACACTGGACCAGATGGATTTCACAGATATCTACAGAACTTTACATCCAAACTCAACTGAATACACATTCTTCTCAAGCGCACATGGAACTTTCTCCAGAATAGACCACATATTGGGTCACAAATCGGGTCTGAACCGATACCAAAAGATTGGGATTGTCCCCTGCATATTCTCGGACCATAATGCCTTGAAATTAGAACTAAATCACAACAAGAAGTTCGGAAGGACCTCAAACACATGGAGGTTAAGGACCATCCTGCTAAAAGATAAAAGGGTCAACCAGGAAATTAAGGAAGAATTAAAAAGATTCATGGAAACTAATGAGAATGAAGATACAACCGTTCAAAATCTTTGGGATGCAGCAAAAGCAGTCCTAAGGGGGAAATACATCGCAATACAAGCATCCATTCAAAAACTGGAAAGAACTCAAATACAAAAGCTAACCTTACACATAAAGGAGCTAGAGAAAAAACAGCAAATAGATCCTACACCCAAGAGAAGAAGGGAGCTAATAAAGATTCGAGCAGAACTCAACGAAATCGAGACCAGAAGAACTGTGGAACAGATCAACAAAACCAGGAGTTGGTTCTTTGAAAGAATTAATAAGATAGATAAACCATTAGCCAGCCTTATTAAAAAGAAGAGAGAGAAGACTCAAATTAATAAAATCATGAATGAGAAAGGAGAGATCACTACCAACACCAAGGAAATACAAACGATTTTAAAAACATATTATGAACAGCTATACGCCAATAAATTAGGCAATCTAGAAGAAATGGACGCATTCCTGGAAAGCCACAAACTACCAAAACTGGAACAGGAAGAAATAGAAAACCTGAACAGGCCAATAACCAGGGAGGAAATTGAAGCAGTCATCAAAAACCTCCCAAAACACAAGAGTCCAGGGCCAGATGGCTTCCCAGGAGAATTTTATCAAACGTTTAAAGAAGAAATCATACCTATTCTCCTAAAGCTGTTTGGAAAGATAGAAAGAGATGGAGTACTTCCAAATTCGTTCTATGAGGCCAGCATCACCTTAATTCCAAAGCCAGACAAAGACCCCGCCAAAAAGGAGAATTACAGACCAATATCCCTGATGAACATGGATGCAAAAATTCTCAACAAGATACTGGCCAATAGGATCCAACAATACATTAAGAAAATTATTCACCATGACCAAGTAGGATTTATCCCTGGGACACAAGGCTGGTTCAACACCCGTAAAACAATCAATGTGATTCATCATATCAGCAAGAGAAAAACCAAGAACCATATGATCCTCTCATTGGATGCAGAGAAAGCATTTGACAAAATACAGCATCCATTCCTGATCAAAACTCTTCAGAGTGTAGGGATAGAGGGAACATTCCTCGACATCTTAAAAGCCATCTATGAAAAGCCCACAGCAAATATCATTCTCAATGGGGAAGCACTGGGAGCCTTTCCCCTAAGATCAGGAACAAGACAGGGATGTCCACTCTCACCACTGCTGTTCAACATAGTACTGGAAGTCCTAGCCTCAGCAATCAGACAACAAAAAGACATTAAAGGCATTCAAATTGGCAAAGAAGAAGTCAAACTCTCCCTCTTCGCCGATGACATGATACTCTACATAGAAAACCCAAAAGTCTCCACCCCAAGATTGCTAGAACTCATACAGCAATTCGGTAGCGTGGCAGGATACAAAATCAATGCCCAGAAGTCAGTGGCATTTCTATACACTAACAATGAGACTGAAGAAAGAGAAATTAAGGAGTCAATCCCATTTACAATTGCACCCAAAAGCATAAGATACCTAGGAATAAACCTCACCAAAGATGTAAAGGATCTATACCCTCAAAACTATAGAACACTTCTGAAAGAAATTGAGGAAGACACAAAGAGATGGAAAAATATTCCATGCTCATGGATTGGCAGAATTAATATTGTGAAAATGTCAATGTTACCCAGGGCAATATACACGTTTAATGCAATCCCTATCAAAATACCATGGACTTTCTTCAGAGAGTTAGAACAAATTATTTTAAGATTTGTGTGGAATCAGAAAAGACCCCGAATAGCCAGGGGAATTTTAAAAAAGAAAACCATAGCTGGGGGCATCACAATGCCAGATTTCAGGTTGTACTACAAAGCTGTGGTCATCAAGACAGTGTGGTACTGGCACAAAAACAGACACATAGATCAGTGGAACAGAATAGAGAATCCAGAAGTGGACCCTGAACTTTATGGGCAACTAATATTCGATAAAGGAGGAAAGACTATCCATTGGAAGAAAGACAGTCTCTTCAATAAATGGTGCTGGGAAAATTGGACATCCACATGCAGAAGAATGAAACTAGACCACTCTCTTTCACCATACACAAAGATAAACTCAAAATGGATGAAAGATCTAAATGTGAGACAAGATTCCATCAAAATCCTAGAGAAGAACACAGGCAACACCCTTTTTGAACTCGGCCATAGTAACTTCTTGCAAGATACATCCACGAAGGCAAAAGAAACAAAAGCAAAAATGAACTATTGGGACTTCATCAAGATAAGAAGCTTTTGCACAGCAAAGGATACAGTCAACAAAACTCAAAGACAACCTACAGAATGGGAGAAGATATTTGCAAATGACATATCAGATAAAGGGCTAGTTTCCAAGATCTATAAAGAACTTATTAAACTCAACACCAAAGAAACAAACAATCCAATCATGAAATGGGCAAAAGACATGAACAGAAACCTCACAGAGGAAGACATAGACATGGCCAACATGCACATGAGAAAATGCTCTGCATCACTTGCCATCAGGGAAATACAAATCAAAACTACAATGAGATACCACCTCACACCAGTGAGAATGGGGAAAATTAACAAGGCAGGAAACAACAAATGTTGGAGAGGATGCGGAGAAAAGGGAACCCTCTTACACTGTTGGTGGGAATGTGAACTGGTGCAGCCACTCTGGAAAACTGTGTGGAGGTTCCTCAAACAGTTAAAAATATACCTGCCCTACGACCCAGCAATTGCACTGTTGGGGATTTTCCCCAAAGAGACAAATGCAATGAAACGCCGGGACACCTGCACCCCGATGTTTCTAGCAGCAATGGCCACGATAGCCAAACTGTGGAAGAAGCCTCGGTGTCCAACGAAAGATGAATGGATAAAGAAGATGTGGTTTATGTATACAATGGAATATTACTCAGCTATTAGAAATGACAAATACCCACCATTTGCTTCAACGTGGATGGAACTGGAGGGTATTATGCTGAGTGAAGTAAGTCAGTCGGAGAAGGACAAACATTATATGTTCTCATTCATTTGGGGAATATAAATAATAGTGAAAGGGAAAATAAGGGAAGGGAGAAGAAATGTGTGGGAAATATCAGAAAGGGAGACAGAACGTAAAGACTGCTAACTCTGGGAAACGAACTAGGGGTGGTAGAAGGGGAGGAGGGCGGGGGGTGGGAGTGAATGGGTGACGGGCACTGGGTGTTATTCTGTATGTTAGTAAATTGAACACCAATAAAAAAAAAAAAAAAAAAAAAAAAAAAAATAAAAAAAATAAAAATATATATAAATAAATAAATAAATAAATAAATAAATAAATAAATACATGTTTCCCATGAGTGCCTAAAATCCGTATACCTCCTAGGCCTCTATCTAACTCCTATTTATCTATCTATCTATCTATCTATCTATCTATCTATCTATCTATCTATTATCTATCTATATCTATTTCTATTATCTATCATCATCTGTTTCTATTATTTATCTTTCTATCATCTATCTATATTTATATCTATGCTTCTATGTTTCTATCTACCTATGCATCTATTATCTATCATCTATCTATGTATCAATCATCTCTCATCTCTCTATCCATGTTTCTATTTTTACCACATGCACACAGTGTATATGCATTCGTATGTCTCTAGAGGATGAATTACTTCTAAAAGAAGTGCCACAGTATGTAGCACTAAAAACATGATATTTGGAGTTGGTTCTGTCCTGTGTGACCATGAGCTGGTAATTTGACCATGTTGAACTTTAATAAAATTATTATAATTCTCAAGGACAAGGCATGATCAATGGAATGAAATATACACATCCTAAGCATAGTGTTTGGCACAAGAAAACATTCAATAAGTGACAACTGCTATTACTATTATTAATACATTCACTGATTACCAGTGACTAAGCTTGCTCCAATTCAGAAATAAATATCACAGTGCCATGGACACTGAATAAATGGATAGCATATGGATACAAATAATGTCTGGGATGTTCTTACAGCACAATCTCAATATAATCCCTTCAGTTAAAATATCTAAGGTTCTAAAGTATTCTTGGGAAAGGGTTGATGCCAAGTCAAGTTTCTATATAGATAAGATGAGTCTGGTCATATTATTATATTAGAAAATAAAGAACCACTCAAAAAAGTAATAGGGATGTGCCCACGGACGTAGCAGAGATGCTCCCTAGAATAAAAATAAAATGCCACCAAGAACATTATTAGGTCAAAAACTGGACTATAAATAACACATTTGATAAAACTGTTATATCAAAGATAAATGTGCTTCAGTTGATAACTACGAGAGTACTCTTATTCTTAAGAACCACCCAATGACATATCCAGGGAGGGGATATAATTTTCACGAATGATTCAGAAAAATAAGAGTATTGTGAATACGACACTTATAAGCTAGTTCTGGTTGTAAGAGCATAGGAAGGGCCATTCCTCCCTCCTGTCAGCCAGGAAAATCTTAGGTCTTTAGAGCCACTCACATTCCTTTGTGTACAACTGGGTTCAAATCCACAACAACACACTGAATTCTCACGCTTTGAGTCTTTCTAATCCCCTTTCTACTCTCTCCGACTTCTGACTTTTAGAGGGCTCACGTGATCATATAAGATCTACCAGGGTAAGGTCTGTATCTCAAGGTTAAAGGACTTAGGACTTTAATTACAGCTGCAAAATCTCTTCATAGCAGCAGCACCTATATTAACGTTTGATCGAATGACCAAGAAACAGGAACCTGGGAGCTGGAAGGAGGGATTTTTAGAATTCTGCTTACTATAGACAGAGACAGAAATATGATGATAAATTACAATAGATTGATAAATAATGATAGAGCAAAAATCATAAAGCAAAATCAGTAAAATGTTAATAAGTGCATCTGGTAAAGTGGATAAGAATGTTTCTGTACTACACTTAGAATCTCCTTTTAAGTTTGAAATTATTTTCAAATAAAAACAATCTCAAAAGCTATTTAGAATTTTATAGTCATCAATATCATCAATAATATGTCCTAAACTATCTTTTCTACTTTTAGTGACAGTTACTTCTGTGAGTTATTTGTAAATGCCCAGGAGAAAACTCATGCTCTCCTGTCACCTATTTTCCTCATATTCTTTTCAGGTTGTGGTGGTTGATGTATTTCTAACACAAATCATCATCATCATCATCATCATCATCATCATCATCACCTCTGGGTGGAGAGGAACATAAGAAATAGTAAAGTCATCAAAATTCTATTTTAACACTGTGGGAGATCAAAACATAGAAAGGTATACTTAGTTTATCCATGTGCCATAATATTCTTGATGTGTAAAAAATGGGATTCTTTTCCTACTGAATAATTTTGGCTGGTAATCCAAAGCAAAAACTACTGATTTCAAAGCATAGCTCTGCTCCAAATACAGTTGTGGCTGAGAAGGAGCGATACCCAGCACCTCATTAGCCCATTATCCATTTTTATCCTAAAAGACAAACAACTTGAGATTCATTATGAAATATCTTTAAACTCAGCCATCTATCTAAAGTGTGCTGTCCATGCCCTTCCTCTCCTGTGGCTGAATACGTCTGTGTTTTCATAAGAGGAGGGGATTCTCCTCGTACCCCTTTCACTGTCATAGACAGGAAGACAGGCACCTCAACTTTGAGCATGATTGTGCACATGAGAGAGGTCACAGGTGGACTAGACATTGCTCAATTAGGGAGATAGATCGAGATTTGGAGCACGCTGAATTTTGAGGGACATGGGACAAAAATGTGTGACATTGTAAATGGTTTATCGTAGAAGACTCAAGTGACCTTTCCCCTTGAACCAGTTCTCACCCCTCAGAACCCTACAAAGTATGTGCGATAGGGTGAGGTGACTCCAGTAGGCCTCCACAGTGTGTCAACAGTCATGAAAAAGTCAGGCCTAGAACTTGGTGGGAGGCTGAATCAGAGACTGCCTATGGGAAAGATTCAACTTTGGGGGACGCTGAGACCAGCAAGGAAATGGGTGCCCAGAGAAATTTAATGGTAAAAATAGCACTAGAACTCAGAGTTTATGATTCTGATTTCCATACAGTTTCTAATAAAGTTTTAATCTAGATAACAAATATTTTTTAAATCTTTAAAAAATTAGACTACCCATTAAAATTCAAAATCAAACCAAGCAAAACAAAGCAAAATTTCCTTCTAAGATAGTATGATTATATCAATTAAAGTTTGAAAACATTTTTTTTGTAAAACAAAGGAATTTTGGTGGAAAGACAAAATGAACTATTTTTTTCTTTTTTTTTTTTACTTTTTTTTTCTTACATTTTGTGAGCCATGGCTCATTTAGCCATGGCTAAATGTTTGCTTCTTTTTAAAGAAAAACTAAAACCCAGAAATGAATTTTCAGATGGAATTTTAAATAAAAAGATTGTTTGAATTTGGTTTGCGCAAGCTGTTTTGTAATGAAATCACAAAATAAAACCCAACATTATTGAAATGTGCCTAAGCTATTAAAACACAACAAAGTTGATGTGTGAAGATGTTAAATTGTGTTAGGTGGAAGATAAAACATCTTTTCAGATTTATAACAATAAGTATATTTAAGAAGTACATTATTAATTCAAGAATGGAAAACTTGTTTAAAGCTGCCTATCAGAAGAGTCTAAAGCAAATAGACTGATATTTTTAGGGTAGTTTTTCAATTTTTTACAAGTTATCTTTTTGGAAGGTCTCCAGTATTCTAATTTGTAGAAGTTTTCCCACTGTGCAGAATAATTTAAGAATTGAAATTTATCAAGCAATTTGTTTTAGAAAATGAAATTATGTTAAACATTATATTAACAAATTAAAAGACAGTTTCTTATGGAACATTATTTTCCAAACATTTTTAGCAATGGAATCTTTCTTCATTTCTTCAATTTTTTTTTTTTACGGTAGCACTAGGATTTATTAAACCGTTAGCGAAGGCACTGGGGTTTGCCCATGGTGCTCTTGATGTACAAAGCCCGGACGTTCTGCCAATTCTTCTTGAGCAAGGACACCAGGAAATTGACAGCTAAATGGATGTTGTACATGAGCTCATCTTCCGTCATCTTCACGTGGCCAACACCACTGCCAGCCATAGCACCTTCTTCATCTGGAATTTGATGGTGGACTTCAATTCCTCCACTTTGGCCACCATGTTCTCATTGTAGGTCAGCAAGGAACGGAACTTGCCAGCTTTATTCAGGCCTGGACCCAGGATTCGTGGGATCTGCTTGATCAGAGATTCTGAAGCCAAAAAGGCATCATACTTCTTGGCCAACTTCTTGACTAGTTTTTTATTCTTGTTGAGTTTCTTCAGCGCTTCAATGTCCATGTGGGGAATGTCCACTGCCTTGGCCTCATCACAGTGCTGCTGGTCCTCCAAAACATACACGGAGAACTTGGGGCGGGGGGTGGACTTAAGCCTGATGGTGCCCGAGAAGCGTTTGTCCTTCTGAGGGTCATAGTTCTTCAGGCCGATCTGCAGCTCCACCGTCTCCAGAAACTTCTGGTGCTTGCACTGGTTCCCATGCAGGACCTCGTACAGGGTGTTGCAGGAGACTTTGTTTCTCATGGCTCGCTTACATTTTCCTCAAATTTGTGAGGTATAACATTAGATGCAGACAAGTCCTCAAATCATATGCACAGTCCATGTGTTTCCAGAATGGATAGGGGAGTGAGATCAGAAATAAGACAATCACCAGCACCGGGGACCTCCCCCTGCTGTGTTCAGTTACTACGTCCCCAAGGATAGTATCCTGACTCCTAACACCATAAACTAGACTTGGAACTTTATGTGAATGAAAGTATGAAATTAATTTGTGTACAGTTCTCCAATCTATATAATCTACCCCCAAAATACCATTTCTTCTAGAAGTAACTATATATACAATATGTCCTATATATTCAATGCTTTGTTGTTGTCTAAGATCTGTCTTCAAATGTTAGACAAAGTATTTGCTTCCCAAATCTATTTTATTTAGATGACTCCATTGAGAGGACACATTGTTCTGTGGGTCTCTAATACTTTTCCTCCCGTGTTCACAGGACCAGACCACCTCCTGCCCAAATCGGGACAATCCAAGCATTAGACACCCAACTCTACTTCCCATTACAACCCTATTCATCAAGACTGTTTTAGTCATTTTCTTTATTTCACAACATTATTTTAGGTATTATTCCTTCCAAAAACTAGTATTTGTTTAACAAGGATTTGTCCTGCCCACATTAGGAGATAATATTCTAGGAATTTCTAGCAATGTCACAAGATAAAGATGAAAAGTGAATTCAAGAAAGAAGAATTTCAGATGCTACTAATTTATAACTAAGAGTAGATTCTTTCTGATTTCTCATCTCACCCTGAAAATCGTTCATAGGGAATCACAAATCAGAATAATTCTCATTAGCTTTATATATTGGTTGACTGGTCACCTACTGAAGGTTGCAAATGCCTAGATCATAAGCAAAAACGATCAAATCATTCTTGTGGCATTTAAAAAATTGCCAAGATGCTCACATAAGCTGTTTCACTGACCCCACCATACTGAGGTTTCAGGACTTGAATTCTGCAAGATTGGCCCAGTAAGATCACAAAAGTTATAATTAGAACCTTAAGGTTTTTCTTGCCCTGATTCTGAATCCATTTCCTCCTAGCTTTTAGCAGTTGGCATTTCCTGATCCAAATGTACATCGATGACGCTGGTGATGAAGGTACATCCCACCAGCATATGAATGACCATATTTTTTACTAAAAATACAACTCACACCTTCAAAATATATTAAAGAATGGTTATACAAACAAAAAAAAATTAAAGCAACACACGCAATTGGTCAGTTTATCTCCTGTTCGTATGCATAGTCCTAAAGCCCCAACTTGGATCAACACTGGCATACTTATAAAAGAAGGAGGAGGAGGAGGAAGAGGGAACCAATATGTTCATATTTGGAGTTCTGAAGACCTGAGGAAAAATGCAACAATATTTGTTTCCATGTAGAAGCTTGAAATGTACACCCAGGGAGCTTGTCTCCATCTCAGAAGAACTTCAGGGCAGGGTAGAGATGAAGTAATGCCTCAGCTCTGAAGTGAATGCACCTGTTCAGTAAAAGCATGGACCAGCCCACTTGAGGGGACAGGGGCTTGCTCTCCGGATGTTTAAGCTGAGCAATTTAACGTGTTTAACGTGTGTTTTTACCTTTCCTGATGGAAACCTTTTTCATGTAGACTGTTCAGTGTTCTTAGACAATTGTTAACAGTATTTAACGATTTTTGATGATTTGGAGTCATTTGAGGTATATTTTATACAATATTCTCAGAGGTCATCGCTTCTTGAGTGAACAGCGACATAGTGGGATCAGAAGATCCTCTTGTGGACATACCAAATAATTAGCTAAACATGACCCAGTTCCTTTTAAGAGAAATCCAGAAACTGGATGAGTGATTCCTACCCAGGGTCCCTGAGAAAACATCCACGTGCCTAGGCAGGAAAAGCTGAGACCCACTCCTAGCACATCAGCAGGAGGGGGTGCCAGGAGAAAAGATCTGGGAGCCGACGACATTCAGCTTTCCAGAGTCCTCCAGGCCCACGAGAACAAAGCAACAGTTAGTTTAATACCCCTACGAGCACTTCCCATGGCTTGTCCTTCCAGCCTCAGCTCAGAGCAAACACCATCTGCTCCAGGTTGAATCACCGTGGTCCCCATGATAAAATGTGGTTACCACCCACCACCATCCAAAGTTACTAAGTATTATTGACTCTATTCCCTGTGCTGTACTTTCCATCCCCAGGACTTATTTATTTCACAACTGGAGGTTTGTACCTCTTAATCTCCTTCACCTATTTTGCCCAGCCCCCTTCTCTCTGGCAACCACAAATTTGTCCTCTGTTTCTGTTTCTGTAGGGTTTGCTCCTTTGTTTTGTTTTTTAGATTCCACATATAAATGAAATCATATGGTATTTGTCTTTTTCTATATTATTTCACTTAGCATAATACCCTCTGGGTCCACCCATGTTGTCACAAATGAAGATATCTCCTCTTTTCATGGGTGAGTAATATTAAATTGTGTGGGTGCGTGTCTGTATACATGTGTGTCTGTGTTTGCACACGCACACATGGCAAGCTATTTTTTTTTTAATTTTTGGAAGGTCTCCATACTGTGTTCCATAGCAGCTGCATCAGTTTACATTCCTACCGACAGCACAAAGAGGGTTCCCTTTTCCACACATCTTTGCCAATACTTGCTTTTTCTTATGTTTTTAATACTTGCCATTCTGACAGGTGTGTGGCAGGATGTCACTATAGTCTTGATTTGCATTTCTCTGAGATGAGTGATGGGGAGCATCTTTCTTATGTGTCCATTGGCCATCTGGATGTCTCCTTTGAAAAAGTGTCTATTCAGATCTTCTGCCCATTTCTTAATTGGATTATTTTGGAACAGTGTTTAGCTTTGCCTCTAAGAGCTTAGGTTTAATTTGTTAGACAAGAGAAAATCACTGAAAATTTGTGACAGCTAGTAATAAAGAAAGTGTTAATGTAAGAAAATCAATATGAATAAAGAAAAATCCTTAAGATCCAGTGGGATATTCCAGGGCTGTTGCAGTGATACAGGATTAAGGAAATGGCTGAATCATAATATATTACGCTACCATAAGGCTTTGGTAGGTACAATAATGGTATTAACAGCTGGCATTGATTGGCTTGTTACAATATGTCTGGGACCATGCTAAGTATTTTGCATATATAATCTCATGAAATTGTTGGAAGAGTCCTTCAGGATGGGTACTATCATTCTCCTTTTTCCAATTTTTTGTGTGTGGATATAAGAGAAGCACCATCCATTAGGAGCAAAATCAGCTGGGATCAGATGGAGACAGATCATAATTAGGAAAAGATAAATGACATTTTTCCTTCTTGGAGATGGGTAAAGAAACCCTAGCTGCTGGTTCACTTTGACATTTTTCTCCTTTCTATTTCTGAACTTGGCCTTTTTCAGTATACCGTGCTGTGGCTGAGAAGTTGACATTCCCCTCGTTCAGGCAGTAATTGGCCTTGGCTCCTTCCATTAACAGCAATAAACATGGCTCAGAGACTGACCCAGGCCACTGCATCTTAGACTTTTGTCACAATACAGTAGAAACAGTTTTTGTTATCAGACAATTAAAATTTCCAACTGTATAATACAAAATTGACCTAGGTAGACTGTAACATTCAAATTCTATTAAATGACTTAGAAATGAGATTTTAAATAAGAAAATATAAAAATTACACACCTTTCATGGTGGCTAATACATGCAAGTTGCCACTTCGGCTTCCAATCATGACATATGTCACATTAGATCTTGCTGCTCTTTGTCCTTAGAACCAGGATGAGACTGATACTCCCTAAATAGCTAATGCTCATTCCATAGATGAATTTCGCCTGTCACTGCTGCTCCAGACCACACTAGAGAAATCCAAATACAAACCAGATAGGACAAGTTTTTTTTTTTTATAAATAGTTTACTTGTTTATTCATGAGAAACACAGAGAAAGAGAGGCAGAGACACAGGCAGAGGGAGAAGCAGGCTCCATGCAGGGAGCCTGACGTGGGACTCGATCCTGGGTCTCCAGGATCAGGCCCTGGGCCGAAGGTGGCACTAAACAGCTGAACCACCCGGGCTGCCCCAGGTATCACAAGTTAAAAGGCAAATTTGTATGTTTTGAGATATTTAGACACACAATCCTGAAAAAGTCAATGGAATCAAGAGATATTTCCTAATGTTTAATCACTGAACTAACCAAATACATAAATAAATAAATAAATAAATAAATAAATAAATAAATAAATAAATAGGCTATTCCAAAAAATTGCAGCAGATAATTTGCACAGCATGCGTATCCCATTTAAGTGGGGTTATTTGATGATTAAAACTAATATCCTGAGTTGACATTGGCAGAGCATGTATTTAATGGAGGGAAGCAAAAGCTTCAAGAAAAATCAATTGTAAAATAATCAATACTAAACGTCTATACACTGAGTGCATATTCATGCAAATACTAAGATTTGGTAATAAGAGCCAAAAGCGAAAACAGACATCAGCATCCATCACCTGTCTAGGAAACCCAGAAAAGGATCTCAAATAGGTAAGCATAAACTATTTGAGGCAAATTATATCTAGTGAAAATAAAGATGAGCACAGATTTCAAGAATGTTATGTCTTTTATATTTCATTGTATGTGAAGAAGGTTGTAGAATGTATATGTTTTTAAGGGATTAATTTCAGTAACATTACAATATTTTGCTTCATAATGTCTTGCATTTCATAAATCCCCTAGGACATAACATACTGATTCGAGGATTGTATGGACTGTTTCTGGTTGTCACAGTCAGTATTATAGGTCCACAATCCTATATTGCACTGAGCAAATACAATAAAACAGAATCTGATGAAGAATTTCAGCATCTATTGATACCACGTGCTACCCACGTGCCAACAAGCTATGAACTGGTAGGACTGCCAAAAAGAACCAAAACAGTTGCAGGGGATAAATAATCTGCTGAAGTGTGAACTTTGAGAGAATGCACAAACCAAGATGAACCCTAGAAGAGGAAATCTGGATTTCTCCCCGGTTTCTGTTAATTCAGGTGACCAGTGTTGGCAGGTTAAGTGTACTGAATCCAGAAACATGAAGTGAGTTCAACTACAGTTACGTGATCTCAGCAGAGTAATTTAAAATTGTTCATTCTTAGTTTCCCATTCTTAGAGCAGGAAAATAAAGGTATATGCCTCATAGGTTTGTTGTGAGGTTTGAATGAAACAGTGTTTAAAACACTTGAGTATATCTAGGGAAGTGTTCAGAAATTTTAGCTGCCCTTGGCTGTTGATACTACCCGTGGAAGACCTCTCCTCTTTGCCTCTAAACCACCATTTATGGGGCATTCCGGATGGCTCAGCGGTTTAACGTCGCCTTCCGCCCAGGGCGTGATTCCAGGGACCCAGGATCGAGTCCCACCCACATCGGGCTCCCTGCATGGAGCCTGCTTCTCCCTCTGCCTCTGTCTGTGCCTCTTTCTCTCTATGTGTTTCTCATGAATAAATCAATAGAAATCTTTAAAAAATAAAAATAAAAATAAATAAATCACCATTTATGGCCACTTCTTATCAACCCGGCTCTCTTTTTGTGTTCTAGATCTATAGAAGGGGTGCAAAACTAAGAAAACTAAGAAGTTAACGCTTGGCATACCGCTTTTAACCAACACACAGAATTTATTCAGATTTTGCCTCTTCTCCCATGAACTGACACCACACTGCATTCACTTGTCGTGTCTCCTTAATCTCCTCCTACAAAAGTCCTTCAGACTTCCATGTCCTTATCACCATTGAAGAACACTGGGTCATTGCCTCATAGAAAGGCACTCAACTTGGGTCTATTCTAATGTTTTCTCATGACATTTTGCATTATTTGGAAGAATAGCACAGAGGTGGTGCTTTTGAGGGTACATGATGTTGATATGTTTTATTGGAGATATCGACTTTGATCACTTATCTAAGGTGGCGACTTGCAGGATTTGCCCCTGGAAGTTTCCCCTTCATAATCACTAAATATTTCAGGGTACAAAATATAAGACTATGCATATATCCTGTTTTGGCTTCAATGTTCTTTTAGTTCCCCTCCATGGATTTTGCCTATGGCAATCCCAATGGTGATTTTATACTTTTTCTCATTCCTTATATACTTATTAATTATAATTTTCATAGGGGATTTTTGTTCATTCCTCCATCATTTATTCAGTTATTTATATGAACTTGTGTATATTTATTTTATTCTTTGTTTTGAAATCCATGGCTATATTTATTTTGTTACTCAAGTAGTTCTAGCTTTGGCATTTGAGAACTCTTTAAGATTAGTTTTTTAGCTCTTTTAATGCACCTCCACTTTTCAGGCACTTCTTTATATTCTGTTATCACAAAATGCTCCAAAACGATCTTATATTTTCCATGCTTTACTCCTGAAACAAACCAGTGTTCCAAAAAGCCATGATTCTTTTTATCATAAAATAGTATTTAGAAATTATGATCTCGGTTCTAGGTGTGCTCATTGCTACTGGGACATCACTGATTTACACTGTTCTCAGTATATAGAGCTGGGAAATATATGTATATATATATATATATATATATATATACACACATATACATATACATATACACCAACTTGTGCACAGACATATATCTATATTTCTATACATTATACATAACTTTTAAAAAATGAATCCATATTGGTACCTCTCACTCCAGTCTAGCATGACAGGGCGTTTTCTAGCCTTCCTGTTTTCTTATTTGTAATTTCTTTCTCAAACAATGAGAAACTTCCCTCTCTTTATCTATATTTACTTATTTGTTCAGTACTAGTATACAAATAAAATAACTTCAGAATTCCTAACCTAGATTCCTAAAAACTTTTTTTTTTCAAACTAGGGTCTATTTTTTGGATATACTTCTTTTTGCCTTTTGCTTTATAGTAACCAGTCAAAACACTGTTTTCCAATGTTATTCACATCAGTTGTTGGAGTTCTTGTTATGATTTCTTCAATGAAGGGCACTGACCACATCCATGTGTTTTGTGTGGTTATGTGATTACTGTATAGTGCAGTACCATTCATTTTGCCACAGTCTGCATTCCCCTCCTCTACCAAATATAGGTTTTGGTTTTGTGTTCATTTAGCAAACATCACATTTTGTGGTGGGCAGTTCTGTAGATTTTAACAAATGTATAGAGGCACATATCCACCACTACACCTCCATCCATAAGGGTATCCTTCCCCCAGATTTTTGCCATGCTATATACAACTGCTCTCCCCATTCCCAATCCCCACAACCATTCGTGTTGTCCTCCTTACAGTCTTGCCTTTTCCAGTGTGCCATATAGTTGGAATCAGGCAACAAGGAGTCTTTCTGTGTAAGATTAAGATTAGTTTCTGAGCTCTTTTAATGCACCTTAGTGAAATGCATTGAAGACTCATCAGTGTCGATGCGTGAATCAAAAGCTCATTCAGTTTTCTTGCTCGATAGTATTCCATTATATGGATATACTACATTTTGTGTATCCAGAGAAAGAAAAAATCAGGCCCTGAAGTTCAGGAACTGATGTTCATCGCTAGGTGGTGATGTTATTTCAGACTCGTCTGGTATTTGCAGCTAAGCTATACTGTTCTCCTGTTGACAAAAACAATCTTACAAATATCCACTTCAGGCAGGTACTGTGCAAACCACAAAATACAAAACACTTCCTTCTCTCCCTAAATGAATAACTACCACTTCTTTACCAATTTCAGCTTAAGCTTTCTCTTTCCTCTCCTCTCTATAGACAAGTTTTATTGAGATGCCCAATCATAGAACCACCCCTTTTACCTATTATAATACTAGAGTGAACTTCCCTTTCCTAAGACTCTCCCCAGAATCAACCAAATCGTGTCAGGTTTTCCTAACATCTTGGGCTCAGTTACCTCACAGTTCCCTGGGTAAGTATTTTCCTCACTTCAATGAATAATAAAGCCAGCTTGTTCACCTGCAGGTGTGTTCCAGGTGTCTTTGTGTGAAGGCACTGACAATCCCATCATTGGCTGAATGACATGTGGATTCGTATCCAGTTTTTAGTGATTATGAATAAAGCTGCTATAAACAGTTGCTAGGACCTGCTGTATACATACAAGTTTCCATTTCTCTGGGGAATATTTCTAGGCGCGGGATATAGCAAGTGAGTGTATGTTTGTAAGGAATCATCAAATCATTTTCAAAGTGAATGTGACATTTGGTATCTTCATCTGCAATGTCTGAGTGTTCTAAAAACTCACTACTATTTGGCATGGCCAGTTTTTTCATTATGGACATTCTTCTAACTATGTAAAAGCATCTCATTTTGGTTTTAAGTTGTACTTATGTAATTATTCATGATATTGAATATCTTTTTATATGCCTTTTCATGTCACATCTTTTTTTAAATGTCTATTCAAATTTTTACCCATTTTTTAAAAAATTGGATTATTTTCTGTTTCATCTTGAAAATTCTTCACATATTCTAGATAGAAATACTTTGTCAGAAATATAACTTGCAAATATTTTCTCCTACTCTGTGGCTTATCTTTTCATTCCCTTACACAGATGTGTTTAACGTCTGCAATTGTTGAGCTATTCTTATGGCTTTTACATATTTCTGAATAATTGTATTCAGTTAGCAAAAACAATAGACTAGACATTTACAGAACGCATACCTTTCCAGGATAGTTTTTTTTTTTTTTTAAGTCTTAATCGGAAAGTCAGAGGAAGTCCTAAGGTAGGAAAAATAAGAATAGAAATTAGAAAGGAATGAAGATTAATAAATTAGTGTGTAAAATAACCACCACCAATCCAACAACAACACAACATGCCAATGACCCCCAAGAGCATGACCTACAATAGCTTCCTTTTGCTCCTAGAGGAGAATCCAAATTCATACTGTACATAGCTCCTACACACCTTTCTGCTGTCCTCTGTCACTATTGACAGATATATTACCTTTACTCTTGTCTCTCATACAAGATTGAAAGTCTCAGGCCTTCCTTTTAGCCTCTGGCTCTGCTAGAAGACCACATCCCCAGGCCTGCTTCCTGCTGTCACTTAATTGTCAGTACATAGGCATCTTTCTTGACATCCCAACAAGAAGCATCTGCACCTGCTTTTCGCTCCTGTTCACATCATCTTGTTTTATCAGCTTCATAGTACATATCACCATTTGACATCTTGCTCTTTGGTGGTCTGCTCATTGTTTTGCTCCGTACATTTATGCTCATCAGAATGACAGCTCCTCAAGAGTGAGGAAGCACTGTTGTGAGCCAGACACCAAACTCAGTGCCATCACATAATAAACACTCAGTAAATAATTGTTTAATGAATAAGTAACTGAATGAATGATTAGGTGATTTAAAAACATCTAGCACAATGCTGCATCATGTTCCTAATTTCCTGAACAGAACCCTAATAACAGATGTTAGAACACGCACGCAGTAGCTTTTACTAAGAATTGTGAGCATCTACACTCCAAAATTTCAACTGCTCAATTATTCTTGTTGTTAAAGTAATACATTATCTATTATAGTAATTAAATGAATAACTATAACACTTTGGTATCCAACGTATTAAGTGCTAACTTTAAACAATCCATACGTACTATTCAGGTGCATTTTACTCCTTTGAGACATCAAAATCACTATTTTCCTTATGTTTTATGTAGCTGTTCTAGTTTAAGATGCCTTAAAACTCAGTGATCTAAGGCAGTCAGTTAACATTTCATGAATGATATAACAGAGTTGGGATTGAAATTTATTCTTTTAGATCAAGACGTTGAGCCTCTCTTTCAGATATTTTTTTTTAATTGTTCTTTTAGTTCATTTGTCAGTTTCACCAAATGCCCATTCAGTTTTCTGAAGTGGCAAGTAATTCAAACTGACCAGTTAACAGTGAGGCACATACATTATGTATATAAAGACATTTGGGGAGACTTTAAATCATATTTTTACAGTGATGATGAATATTTCCTTTAAAAAAACACGATTTGAAAAAATAAAAAAATAAAAAAACACAATTTAGAAAATAGTTTTAAAGATTTTCATTAGGACTCAATGAATTCATTTTTATGTCATAAAGTTGATATGTTGTCCACATTTGTCCTAAGAGATAGGATGTCAATTATTCAATCATATGTTGTCCACATTTGTCCTAAGAGATAGGATGTCAATTATTCAATCATTCACTATACACACACAGAAGGTTAAGAGGCACCTGGATGCCTGATACATACAGTTTCTCTCCTCTTGTGTAGTTATACCTTATTTATCTATGCAACATAATCTTGTTTGTGACAGAACAAATTGAAGGCTCAATTTACCTCTTTGTGCATAATCTTGAGCCAATTAATTCATCTTTCTGATTCTCATGGCCATATTAATCTTCATTCAATCTTTGACAACATTTCACACGATCATTTCAATCTGCTATAGCCCACTGATCTGGTAATCCCATATTTAGGGCTCTATACTGAAGAGTTAATAAAAGTTGGGAACTAGCATTTATAATCAAAGATATTTATTTCAGTCTTTCTGTTTGCTATTGTGAAGAATTAGAAATAGATAATAAAGAGCAGTTAATAATGCTTTTTATACACAAAAATGAAATCAAATGATAAAATTGTATTTTCAAACAATTTTAATTATAGGAAATACTCATTTGAGTTTAGGTAAAAATAAATAAATAGCAAAGTGGAATGTGACATAAAACTAATCAGAGAGAAAAATAATTTATATATTTAGAATATGAATAGGTATATATACACTCATGCACAATTTACCAATAAAATTTTAAAAATAAACAAATAATGTTAATACAGTTTTTGCTCTAGATAGTGGGGTTATGAATGACTTTAAAACTTTTTTCTTGTTTTGCATATTGCATTAAGTTTTTATAACTTAGATTTTCTACTTTAGAATTAAAAATAAAATAACTTTAAGACTCTCTCAATTGCAAAATTAATCCGTTGTTCCAGTCTTTACTCATTTCATTGTGGTTTGAATTAGATCTACATAATATGACCTGGTTCATTTCTGGAGATATTTTTAAATACAGATTCCAGAGTCCCATCCCTGAAGTAATGAATCATCTGCTTTGGGGATGGAGACTGGGAACCAATGTTTTACTAAGCTCCCAGAGGTTTTAATTAGCAAACTGATTTTTAGAACAGTGATCTAAATAACAGATGCAAATGCCTCATGCCCTAATCATGGAACACCAGCGCTGGCAGGCATATTAGATGCCATCTATTACAGAAACCACAGTGTATCAGAAATTAAGTCACACAGATAAATCATCACATCATATCAAGTCTTCTAATTTCAAATACTCACTGTTTTCAATATCATGCATTCTTTTTTTGGGGGGGATTTTGTTTATTTATTCATGAGGGCAGAGAGAGGCAAGACACAGGCAGAGGGAGAAGCAGACTCCCTGTGGGGAGCCTGATGTGGACTGGATCCCAGGACCCCGGGATCACACCCTGAGCCGAAGGTAGATGCTCAACCACTGAGTCACCCAGGCATGCCTATCATGCATTCTCAAGTTAAGCCATTTAGTTCATAACTCTTATTTATTTTATTTAATTTTTATTTATATTTTTAGATTTTATTTATCTACTTGAGAGAGAGCACAAGCAGGAGTGGAGCCAGAGGAAGAGAGTGAAGCAAACTCCCTGATGAGCAGGAAGCCCAACATGGGGCTTGATCCCAGGACCCTGAGATCATGACCTGAGCCAAAGGCAGACACTTAACCAACTGAGTTAGGTGCCCCTATAACTCTTTCAAAAAGTATAATTTGGTTCCTTTCCTAAAACAGCAAAAAGATGTTTGCCCATTTTTTGCAGCCATAAGTGTTCTTTGAAGGATGGAATAAAAACAAAACCTCACAGCATTTCAAGCAGTTGCCAGTCATTAGGCAGTGATGACTCTTATGAATATTATCTCCTTGGGTCAAACCCAATTCTCTGGAAATAAAAAGGCTCTTGCCTTTATAGACATTCAAAACATGACTTAAAGTAGAACATGAAGTAACTAAAAGTGATCTTGATATATTTAATGTTTATTTATGTCCTATAAAGGGTATTGATAGAAAAAATTAAAAGCCTCTATCAAAATGGAAAATTTTAAAAACTATTTTCTATTTTAACCAATAGTGAATTGAAAGTGATATCCCTGACCTACCCACATTACTTCACTTGTTTTCCATACAAGAAAAGTCTCTATTATTGTAAACTTGGCAGAAGGAACTATGCTTATCAGGCTCACCTCCTGTCCATCTTTTGGAATCAGATTTCCTGCTTGCTCCTTGAGAGTATTCTTTTTGATGTTCTATGCCACATTTGTATAGGTCTGCCAGTGTTCTTCATGACTGCATAGAAAACTTAATTAAGTAATATAATATAAAATAAGACCACTTAGCTAACATATCAAGTTGTATTTCTAACCTCATCTTTAAAAACAAATCATATACTATTTTGATCTCCACATATCTGACTAAATAAATGTATTTATCTCTAACTAGTTTTAACTCTGTTGTGTGATGTAATAATAACAAAATGCATAATATATAAAGCTATATATAATATAATAATAAACATTTAGTTTTAAGTGTCACTTCTTTATATCTCATATTGTATTAAAAATCATTAGAGACTGTGTATATGTTATCTATTGTTTAATGGACAAAGGACAGAATACAGGGTGAATAGATAAGAAAGAGCACCTAACAGTGACCTGAAGGGTGAGACAAATTCTGCAGAAGAAAAATCTTAATGAACAGAAAGGGACTGTGTCTACTTTAAAGTCCTCAAAGTCCGAAAGACCATCTCTTCAGAGGAAAGATGGTGGAGTAGGAGGACTCTAAACTCACCTCGTCCCACCGACACACTTAGATAACACCCAAATCAGTGTAAATAACCCATAAAATGGCACAAAGCCTGGCAGAACAGACTCTCCACAGCTGAACAAAAAAGGCCACCTCCACAAGGGTAGGAAGGGCAGAGATGCAGTTGGAAATCAAACTGACCTCCAAGAGTGTCTGGGGAAGGAGAGCTACTACAGCCACAGTGATGGAAGAGGAGCAGACCCCAGCCCAGGCACAGGGGACTCACACTAGGAAGATTAATCCCCATGACATTTGGTTTTGAAAACCATAGGGGCTTACCTGTGTGAGTTCTTATGATTAGAAAGGTTAATGCCTGAGACTTTGAAAACCAGTGGGCCCTGCTCTGAGAATGCTGGAGAGCTGTAAGAAACTGGGTTCTTACACTTTAAGAGCCAGCATAACAAACAGCCCCACTGAGATATAGCACTGAGGCAGCAGTTTGAAAACTGCCTAAGGTGTATGGGAGGGAGATTATTTATTAATCTCAGAACATGTGCTGGAGGGGCAGGGATCATTAGGAAATTTTTCCAAAACCAAAAGAGCTGGTAGGTACCACTTCTTTCCCCACCTCCCATCCCACTATCTGTCTGAATACAGGTACATCTGCAAAGACCAGCACAGCACAAACACTCTCTACCTCAGCGTGTCCCACTCCCACACTCTTCTGCAAACTCCCCCTCACCTCAGCCCTCAGCAATTCTCCAAAGCAAGTACAGGTCTCATCTTCCCACAGTATACCAGAACACACCTTGCTAACATGGCCTGTCCCCCTCCCATGCTCTTCTATAGACATGCCTTCCACAGTTCTCTAAAAAACACAAGGACAAAGCCATGCCCACAATTAGCAAAGAGAGCCATTGTAGATGATTGGACTGAAGGCAAATGCAGCTCAGCCACAACAGCAAGGGCACACACTACACCCATAGGAGACACCCCTGAAGCACCAGGTTCTGGTAAATGGGGGACACTGCGCTGCAAGACACTACAGGACCTCTTCTTCATAGAATCACTACCTGCAAGAATAGGAGAATTAGCTGACTTTTCTAACACATAGAAACAGACACAAGGAGTGAGGCAAATGAAGATACAGAGGAATGTGTTCCAAATGAAAGAAGAGGACAAAACACAGCAAGGAAAGGGAGATAATATGCTTGACAGAGAACTTAAAATGAAGGTCTTTGGAAAACTGTGTGGAGGTTCCTCAAAGAGTTAAAAATAGAGCTACCCTATGACCCAACAATTGCACTGCTGGGGATTTACTCCAAAGATACAGATGCAGAGAAACGGCAGGACACCTGGACCCCAATGTTTATAGCAACCATGTCCAGAATACCCAAACTGTGGAAGGAGCCTTGGTGTCCATCAAAAGACGAATGGATAAAGAAGATGTGGTATATGTATACAATGGAATATTCCTCAGCCATTAGAAATGACAAATACCCACCATTTGCTTCAACATGGATGGAACTGGAGGGTATTATGCTGAGTGAAGTAAGACAATCGGAGAAGGACAAACATTATATGGTCCCATTCATTTGGGGAATACAAAAAATAGTGAAAGGGAATAAAGGGGAAAGGAAAGAAAAAGAGTGGGAAATATCAGTGAGGGTGACAGAACATGAGAGACTCCTAACTCTGGGAAATAAATAAGAGGTAGTGTTAAAGGAGGTGGGCAAGAGTTGGGGTGACTGGATGAAGGCACTGAGGGGGCCACTTGACAGGATGAGCACTAGGTGTTATGCTATATGTTGGCAAATTGAACTCCAATATTTTTTTTTTAAATGAAGATCATAAAGATACTCATTGGACTTGGGAAAAGATGGAGGATCTCAGTCAGGCTCTCAAAAAAGAGATAGAAAAGATAAGAAAGAACAATTCAGAGATAAAGAACTCAATAACTGAAATTAAAAATATACTAGACGTAAAGAATATTAGATGAAACTAAAAACTGATGAGTGACCTGGAGGACAGAATAATAGCAATCAAGCTGAAGGAGAGAGAAAAATGAGAATGACAAGTGAGAATAGAAGGGAATTCAGCAACATCATGAAGCATAATAATATTCACATTATAAGGATCCCAAAAGGAAAAGAGAGATAAAAGGGAACAGAAAATTTACTTGAAGAAATAATAGCTTAAATTTCCCAAATCTGGAGAAAGAAACAGAAATCCCCATCGGGGAGCCACAGAAAGCCCCAAACAAAATCAATCCAAGAAGGTCCACATCAAGATACATAGTTACTAAACTAAAATGGCAAAAACTAGTAAGAAAGAAGAAAATTTAAAGCAGCAAGAGCAAAGAAAACAGCTATATACAAAAGAAACTCCAAAAGGCTATCAGTCAATTTTTCAGCATAAACTTTGCAGGCCAGAGGAGAGTGACATGATATTCAAAGTACTGAAAGAAAAAAAATGTTCAAGGGGATTCGTTGAGTGGTAAGGAAAGACTGTAAGCAGGAGTATGAAAAGTAGGAAACACAAAAGCAGTCAAGTTAAGTATATCTTTGAAAATTAGTCAATGGATTCATAAAATAAAAGGTTGGAAAAGTGTGACACCATATACCTAAAATGTGGGGGGAGAAGAGTAAAAATTTAGTTTTTAGAATGCATTCGAACTTAAGCAACCATCAACTTGATATAGACTGCTATATGCATAAGATGTTATATATAAACTAATGGTAATAGCAAATAAAAAACTGGTAATAAATATGTTAAAAATAAAGAGAAAGTAATCCAAGTATAATAACTAAAGAAAGCCAGCAAACCAGGAGAGAAGAGAGCAAGAGAAGAAAAAAAGCAAGAGATGAACTTAAAAAAAAATCATAAAACAAGTAACAAAATTACAGTAAGTACAAACCTATCAATAGTTTCCCCTGAATATAAATGGACTAAACACTGCAATTAAAAGACATAGGATGGCTGTATGGAATAAAACACAAGACCCATCTATATGCTGTCTGCAAGAGATACATTTTTTTTACTTAAAGAGACCTGCAGATTGAAAGTGAAGGGATAGAAAAGCTTTTATCATGCAGATGGAAGTGAAGAGAAAGCCAGGGTTGCAATGTGTATATTGGACAAAATAATCTCTAGAACAAAGATTGTAACAAGAGATAAAGAGGATACTATATAACAATAAAGAAAACAAAACAGGAAGTCACAATTATTGTGAATATTTATGCATCCAACATGGGAACACCCAAATACATTAAAACACTGATTAAGAAACATGAAGGAGGGACACCTGGGTGGCTCAGTGGTTGAGCATCTGCCTTTGGCTCAGCGTGTGAACCCGGGGTCCTGGGGTGGAGTCCTGCATCAGGCTCATGCAGGAAGCTTACTTTTCTCTCTGCCTATGTCTCTGCCTCTCTCTGTGCGTCTCTCAAGAATAACATAAATAAAATCTTTAAAAAAATAAGAAAGAAACATGAAGGAACAAATCAATAGTAATACAAATAATAGGAGATTTTGACATCCCACTTACATCAATGGATAAATTGTCCAAACAGAAAGTTAACAAGGAAACAGTAGCTTTGAATGGCACACTGGACCAGATGGATCTAAAAAAATATATTCAGAACATT
Source organism: Canis lupus familiaris (assembly GCF_011100685.1). NCBI lineage: Eukaryota > Metazoa > Chordata > Mammalia > Carnivora > Canidae > Canis > Canis lupus. The sequence goes on from NW_023330206.1 coordinate 100,656, forward strand.
ACATCCTAAAACAGCAGCATAAACATTCCTTTTAAGGTCACATGGATTATTCTCCAGAATAGATCATATAATAGGCCACAAAACCAGTCTCAACAAATTAAAAAAGACAGAAGTCATGCTACACGTATTTTGTGACCACAATGTTACAAAACTAGCAATGAACCACAAGAAAAAATCTGGAAAGAAAACAAATATATGAAAGTTAAATGACATGTTATTAAACAAGGAATATGTCAACTAAGAAATCAAAGAGGAAATCAATACACACATGGAGACAGAAGAAAATGGAAACACAATGGTCCAAAATCTTTGGGATGAAGCAAAAGGTGTTTTAAGAGGGAAGTTTATAGGAATACAGGCCTACCTCAAGAAGTAAGAAATATCTCAAATAAGCAATCAAATCTCATACCTAAAGGATCTAGGAAAAGAAGAACAAACAAAACCCAAAACTAGTAGGATGGAAATAAGATTGTAGCAGAAATAAATGAAATAGACCTTAAAAACAATAGAACACATCAATGAAACCAAAAGCTGGTTCTTTGAAAAGATCAACAAAATTGATAAACCTCTAGCCAAACCCATAAAAGAAAGAGGGGAGGGTGGGATTCAAATAAGCAAAGTCACAAATGAAAGAGAAGAAATAAAAACTGACACCCCAGATATACAAACAATTGTAAAACAATATTGTGAAAAAAATCAATAAACTGGACAACGTAGAAGAAATGAATAAATTACTGGAAACATAAAACTTCCCAAAACTGAATCAGGAGGAAGTAGAAAAATTTGAACAGACCAATAAAGAGCAATGAAATTGAATCAGAAAACAAAACCTCCCAACAATCAAAACTATGGGACCCAATGACTTCACAGGTAATTTCCATCAAACATTTAAAGAAGAATTAATACCTATTCTTCTCAAACTATTCCAAACACTAGAAGAGAAAGGAAAGTTTCCAAATTCATTCTGTGAGGTCAGATTACCCTGATTCCAAAAACACATAAAGATACCACATAAAAAGAGAACTACAGGACAGTATTTCTGATGAACATAGATGCAAAAACCCTCAACAAAATATTAACAAATTAAATTGAAAAAATATATTAAAAAATCATTCACTGTGATCAAGTGACATTCATCCCTGGGATGAATGGGTGATTCAATATTCCAAATTAATCAATGTGATTCATCACACTAATAAAGGAAAGGATAAGAACCATATGATTATTTCAATAAAATCAGAAAAAGCACTTGACAAAGTGCAGCATTCATTCATGATAAAATCCCTCAACAATATAGGTTTAGAGGGAACATAAGAAAAGTCAAATATTGGGGATCCCTGAGTGGCTCAGCGGTTTAGCGCCTGCCTTCGGCCCACAGCGTAATCCTGAAGTCCTGGGATCGAGTCCCACATCAGGCTCCCTGCATGGAGCCTGCTTCTCCCTCTGCCTGTGTCTTTGCCTCTCTCTCTCTCTCTCTCTCTGTGTGTCTCTCATGAATAAATAAATAAAATCTTAAAAAAAGAGACACCTAAATTTATGAGGAATAAGTAAAAGTTCCACTATTTGCAGATAACAGATACTGTATGTAGAAAACCTTAAAGTCTCCACCAAAATACTACTAGAACTTATAAGTGAATTCAATAAAGTCTCTGTATACAAAATCAATATACAAAAGTCTGTTGCATTTCTATTCCCTAATAAGTAGCAGAAAGAGAAATTAAGAAAACAATCCCCTTTACAGTTGTACCAAAAATAATAAGATATCTAGAAATAAACTTAACCAAAGAGGTGAAAGACTGATGAGATAAATTAAAGACAATATAGACAAATGGAAAGATATTCCATCTCCATGGATGAGTAGAATGGATATTGTTAAATGTCTATACTACCCAAAGCAATCTACAGATTAACTACAATCCTTTTCAAAATAGAATTAGAACAAATAATCCTAAAGTTTTTATGGAACCATAAAAGACCATGAGTAGCCAAAGTAATCCTGAAAAGGAAGAACAAAACTGGAGATATCATAATCCTAGACTTCAAATTCTATTACAAAGCAGAATATTCAAAACAATATGGTTCTGGCACACACACACACAAAGACACATCAACTGAACAGAATAGAGAGCCCAGAAATAAACCCAGGGTTATATGGTCAATTAATCTATGACAAAGGAGACAAGAATATGGAATGGAAAGAAGTCTCTTCAAAAAATGGTGTTGGGAAAATTGGACAGCTATATACAAAAACGAAGATGAAGGAGAAGGAGAGGAAGAAGAAGAAGAAGAAGAAGAAGAAGAAGAAGAAGAAGAAGAAGAAGAAGAAGGAGAAGGAGAAGGAGAAGGAGAAGGAGAAGGAGAAGGAGAAGGAGAAGGAGAAGGAGAAGGAGAGAAGAAAAAGGGGAAGAGGAAGAGGAAGAAGGAGGAGGAGGGGGAAGAGGAGAAGGAGAAGAAATTGGGCCATTTTTTTTACACCATACACAAAAATAAGCTCAAAATGGATTAAAGACCTTGAGACTTGAAACCATAAAAATCCTAGAAGAGAGCACAAGCAGTAATTTCTCTGACATTAGCTATACCTACATTTTTCTACATATGGCTCTTCAGGCAATGGAAACAAAAGTAAAAGTAAACTATTAGGACTACATCAAGATAAAAAAAAGAGCTTCTGCACAGCAAGAAAAATACTCAACAAAACAAAAAGACAACCTACTTAATTGGAGAATATATTTGCAAATAATATATCTGATAAGGGGTAGTATCCATGATATATAAAAAACTTACACATCCACATCAAAAAACCCAAATAATCCAATTAAAAATGAGAGAAGACATGAGCATTTATCCAAAGAAGACATCCAGATGGCCAGCAAACACATGAAAAAATGCTCAACATCACTCATCATCAGGGAAATACAAATCAAGACCACAATGAGATATCACCAGACACTTGTCATAATAGGTAAAATAAAAAACAAGGAACAACAAGTGCTGGTGAGGATGTGGAGAAATAGGAATGTTTGTGCCCTGTTGGTGGGAATGCAAACTGGTGGAGCCATTTGTAAAATTCTGAAGCTCCATACTGTGGAGGTTCTTCAAAAAATTAAAAATTGAATCACCATATGATCCAGTTATTCCACTATTGGTCATTTACTCAAAGAAAATGAACATAATGTCAAAAATATATATACTCCTTGTTTATAGCCTAATTATTTATAATAGGCAAATTACAGGAGTGACCCAAGTGTCCATCCATAGATGAATGGATAAAGAAGAATATGTTTATATATAAATATATATATATAGGGATCCCTGGGTGGCGCAGCGGTTTAGCATCTGCCTTTGGCCCAGGGCGCGATCCTGGAGACCCGGGATTGAATCCCACGTCGGGCTCCCGGTGCATGGAGCCTGCTTCTCCCTCTGCCTGTGTCTCTCCCTCTCTCTCTCACTGTGTGCCTATCATAAATAAATAAAAATTTAAAAAAATAAAAAATAAATATATATATAGAAGATTAGATAGATGATAGATAGATAGATAGATAGATAGATAGATAGATAGATAGATAGATTTAAGCATCTGCCTTTGGCTCAGGTCAAGACCTCAGGGTCCTGGGATGGAGCCCTGAGTCAGGCTCCCTGCTCAGCAGGGAGCCTACTTCTCCTTCTCTGTCCCTGCCCCTGCTGCTGTGCTCTCTCTCAAATAAATAAAAAAAAATCTTCTAAAAAGAGAAATAAAAAATAAAAGCAGATTGCTGACTTGGCTGGATAAAGGATGAAGGCGCCTAAACAGGGTGGTAGCAGCGGGATACAGAGACCTGGAAGGAGTCTCAACATGCATAGGAAATGAAATTAATAATCCTTAGGAGAAGGGGTGAAGTAGTAAGAATGATACCCAGCTTTCTGGATGTATGGGGTGGCCCCTATCTATGAAGATGAAACACACGGGAGGATTCCACTAGGGCTAGTAGGGTATCGTGAAATTCTGGGAGCTCACAGCTTCTGTTTTAGGATAAGCTTTAAGTGTCTTTGTGACATTTTAGAGACTCTGACAGAAAAGCAGTGGGAAATTAATTTCTATTCAGCACTGATCTTCCAAGCAGCTGCTATGTATTATACTCTGTGCTAGACACTCTGGATGCAGAATAGGGAGTAAGAAGATGCAGAAAAATAAAATAAGGCAAACTATTTATTTATTATTTTCTAAGACAGAAAGAGTGGAGGGAAAGGGCAGAGAGAAGGGGAAAGAATCTTAAGCAGACTCCACACCCAGTCCAGGGCCTTAGGTGGTTCTTGATCTCATTACCCTGAGATCAGGACCTGAGCCAAAATTAGGAGTCGAATACATAACCCACTGAGTCACCCAAGCACTTCAAAATAAAGCATGTTTTCTTTTTATCTTTTTTTTTAATCTGTCCTCATGATTCCTACTATCTCAGAAGGTTGGAATAAGTAGAATGACTAATCCCAAATGTACTGAAAAATGCTATAAAAGGTAAAGTATAAAATTATGCAGGAGATGTAACCTAATTTGAAGGAAGGGGTCAAAGAGGCCTCCTTAAAACAAAAAATAGATCTTAAATTATAAATAAATGTCATGCCCACTTGTTAAGTTTTATTTTAAAATTTACTTTCAGAATATGACCCATCAAACTAGTAAGTTATTAAGCTTTGAAAGATGCTGTAGTTCATAAGCCTGGTGGCAAGAAATCGAAAGGGATGGGTATAAACTAACTTGCTTTTTGCAATTTAACCATTACCTAAGCTGTTTATGTGTCAAAAGTAGTTTTGAATGACTTTTATCAGTTAGTTGTATAGTTCTGAGAGAGTATCAAAGATGTTATTCAAGTAGTAAGAGATAAGATTGGAGCTAAATTCTTGGAGCTTTGCTACAGAATGTAAGTCACTGATTTGGTCAGATCGACATTGTGGAGTCCTGAGAAGTGTGTGAGCTGGTAATTGTCATGGTCAGAACTCTGACATAGAAAGATCGACTTGGAAAAGCTTTCCTGACAACCACATGCTAGCCTGAGGGTGTTTTGATGTGTTTTAAACCTGTATCCATCTCACACCATTGTCTAATATTATTTTTGTGGCATGTGGCACAAAATTTTAATTATAATTATACTTCCACATTCCTTACCAATTTGATCATTCATTTCAGAAAATTCATTAACAGTGCTTATCATGAAGGCATACACTTAATTTTATTATTGATATTCATGTAGAGATCTAATAATAAAATGCAACAGGTGTGTGTTGGAAGGGGCTTTCCCCCCTTAGTTCAATGCTCAGCAGAATATCAGGAAAAATAAAGGGTGTGCTTTCTTGTTTCATGCCCAGCTAACTAACCAGAGTTCCTCTCTTAAAAGGCATACATAAGACCTTCGAGTGAGTTCCAGCACCTCTGTACACAGGCCAGAGATGATGGGAAAGTAAAGATTCTGCATCTTTTCATATGTGGCCTATGAATGAATGATTTTTAGGACTTGTCATAAAGTCCTTAAGAGATCTAGGTCAGATTCTTGAGGATTCTATGTGGTGCCAAAGGTCATGAAGTTCAATAACGTGTTAGTATTAGCAAGGATCAGAGACCACTCAGACAAGAGTGACAGCTGTGTCAATTACCACACAGGTAGGGTGGAGAAAGTATGGATAGAGTATCAAGAGTGGAATGGTATAGGTGAAGACCTGGGAGTTTGGAATCATATAAAACCTCATGAAATTCTTGCTCTCTGATCAGGTTAGACCTGACCCTTTCTTGACTTCATCAATGGCACAGAGGACAGTTTAGAGCAAACTTAAATCTCCTAACCCCTTGTATATATATTTTTTTAGATTTATTTATTTGAGAGAGAGAGCGAGAGCATAGGAGCACGCTAGCAGGGGTGGGGGCAGAGAGGAAATCTCAAGCAGTCTCTGTGCTGAGCATGGACCCCAACACAGGGCTCAATCCCACAACCCTGAGATCATAACCTGAGCTGGAATCAAGAGTCAGATGCTTAACCGACTGAGCCACCCAGGTGCCCCTAACCTCCTCTATTCTATATTTAATTATCCAGGACAGGAGGAGACCTGATTATAGGAAAATCGTTTCTCTAACCATGGGATTAGGGAGATTTCTATTTTTGTCACCTGTCTTCTTCATTTAAATTTTATACAATGAACTTCTGATTCTTTTATAAACAGGGGAGAGATTAATTCATTTAAGATTCCCTCTGTCACTTAGCATATATAAATATTTCAAAAGACTCAAAATTATCTACAAGTCGCTTAAGGCTACTATAATGTTAATAAATTCCTAGGGGCAACATTTTATTTTTTGAATAGTTTAAAATCATAACCTGGACAGAGTATACTGTGACAATACAAATGAAATAGCAAGCGATTTGGAAGCATTATTAATAGAATGTTTTACCTTGGAGGGAAAAGAAGAAAACTGTCTCAGAAACAAAATTAAACGATAGTAGGTACCAGAACTCTCCATTTGATTGAAAATTCTAAAATTTTGTGTTTTAAAATGTGATAAATTATCTGGCTCTTCAGAGACTCACCCAAACTATGCAATAGAACAGTTACTAGGCAATGAACTTAAAGATCCATGATTAATAGAAATGGTCTCTCTGTTTTGAGAAGAGGATGAAAACAGCATAGTTTGTACACTTGTAACAAGAACATTAATATTTTTATGAACGTACAAAGATCTAACCATTATCCCTAGTGTAGATTTTAGGCCTCATCTCGATTAATCTTCACCACAATCATATGAAGAGGTTATTTACTCCCTCCCTGTGTTACAGATATAGAAACTGAGGCTTAAAATAAATGAATGAATGAAAAAAAAAAATAAATGAATGAGTTGCCCAAAGTAGGGCACAAATAGTTAAGGAGTACAAAAGGGATTTGAACCAGGCTCTAATTCTTGACCCCACTATCTAAATCACTATTATCACTTAAATGTGTAGGGGGAATTAGTAGATCAAAAAATATGTTTATTTACCATTATTTAGGATCTTAAAAAATCCATTCATAGTTGAATTGGTGACATTTCAGTGACTGATAAGTTGGAAACTCTCTGTAACTTACATGTTTACATATAAAAGTATTCATAAGTCAATGATTTGCATATGTTCTTTGCTCAAGTCATGTTTCTTCTGTGACTTTTTCTGATACTCCACTATTCCTTCATTTCTTAAAGAGTATCTCAAACTAGAAGTTCTTAAATGAAAAAAAAAGAAGTTCTTAAATGTTCTTTGAAAATAGACCTGTTTTAAAAGTTGTGTAAAGATTGGAATATTCTCCATGAATCTGTAAATATACAAACAAACATAAAAACACAGTGCTTAGAATATTTCAGGTGGTTTATGGCTCCCCTGAAATGACACATAACATATAACTGGTTTGCTCAAAACACCTTCCCAAATTATGTGAACTCCTTCCCTAAAAACTGCTCAGGTTAAAAATACATATCCATTCCTATTTTAATTTTCTACCTGGTCAAGATTGTCTTTGCCTTTCTTCTCATGTTATTGTCATCCATTGGTATAAAGTAAAGATGTGAACAATGGAAAAGCATTAATCAAGATGAAGAAATAAGTATCTGAGGTCATACCCTTGTTGCCAGACTCTTCAAAATGTATCCCTACTTTGTCAATTTTCTGAATATCTTAATATTATCAGCTGAATTGTATCTATCCAAAAATTCATTAGGCTGAGTCCTAAACTCCAGCACTTCAAAATGTAACATTTAGAGAAAGGGTTTTTAAAGAGGTAATTAAGTTAAAATGAGGTCATTAGGGTGGACCCTAATCCAAAATGAGTTGGTGTCCTTGTAAGAAAAGAAAATTTGGACACAGCCTAGTGCAGAGAAGATGATGTGAACAAAGATGGAGACGATGCCATCTATAGGAGAAGGAAAGAAGTCTCAGAAGAAAACACACCTACTAACACCTAGATGTTGGATTTCTCAAAATTCTGAGAAAATAAATAAACTTTTTTTATTTTAGTGTCAGCCAGTCTGTTATGACAGCCCTAACAAAATAATCCACTTAACAATTGATCTTTATGTCTCTCATTATAAATACAGTTATGAAAATTCTTTTTTGGATAACCAAAGCTCAGTGTTGAACTAGATAATAAAAGTTTGGTAGCTGTCTTTTTTGTGTTAAAGGATGATTTACTTCCCTCATTTCCTAGGCTTCAGATCTTGTACCTGATAGGATATTGAGCCTGAAGTATTTAAGGTTGTAATAAGCTTTAGGTGCTGAAATGCTTAATACTACTACAGAGAAAGTATCATAGTGGGACATTTTTCAGTGCTAATTTTGAATAGGAAATAGTTTTTTTCCATTGAAGATTTTTAAATAGGACTATCATCAATCTCTGGGCAGAGGATGCTGATCAGGATTGCGGAAACCCCGTTGGCCAAGAGCACAGAGAGGAACAAAGGCTAGAGCTTCATGTAGACATTCTTGACATCAGCCAAAGAGCTAGCATCCAGAATTTTGAAAATTATATTTGAATGTAGCAAAAACCTTTCTTACAAATTCCTCTCAAAAATTGTGCTAAAAGGGAGAAAAAATAAGACAAAATCAGAGGAGACACAGCATAAGAGACTCTTAACTCTAGGAAACAAACAGGGTTGCTGGAGGGGAGGTGGGGGGAGATGGAGTAACTGGGTGATGGGCATTAAGGAGGGCACATGATGGAACGAGCACTGGGTGTTATGTGCAACCAATGAATCACTAAACTGTACCTCTGAAACTGATAATACACTATATGTTAATTAATTGATTTTAAAGAAAATAAAAAATAAAGTTATTTAAATTCCCCCCAAAAAATTGTGCTAAAAGAAAAATTTGCTGTAGCAAATGCCTCTAGGTAAGTTATGCAAGTGTAAACCAAGTATTTACCTCTCATAAAAGACTGGCAGATAAACAGACATCTGAAATAAATAGTAATGAACATGGCAATGTGTGATTCACAAGAGACAGAAGATAAATCTACTTCAGCATGGAAATATTTGCTTAATAACACTGGTTAAGGGGTATCATCTAATTTCAAGTAAGGAAAACCAGACTCATAACAAAATCTATATCCTTGATGTGTTATTACATATATATCTGAGTTTTAAATAATATATAATTGTCATTAAAGAGGATGGCAAAATTATCTTCTCACATATTCTTAAAATCCCAAGACACCTTCCAAATATCATAAGAAGATGTCAACATTCTGTCTTGACCATGAAGGCTTGTGCCCATACACGGCAAAATCAGATAAGCAGACTTCTTCATGGATTCATATCTTGACAAATGAGATAGACAAAGCAGGGGGAAAATCACTAAATGCCTGAATATGCCTCTGTGGAATCTGGAAATAACCACTGTCAATTTCATAGAGAAATGGCCCTGTATATTATAGAGGTAATTTTATTAATGAATTTATTTTCCTTAACGTTAATGAATAACTTTGAGAAGCAAAATTTACTCTCCTGTCTCAGAAAATAATGTGCATCATTGCATATTCTGGCTTTACTTAATATTTTGTGCTCTTGAACATTTTTTCTCAACTTTTCACAGTAAAAGTTCTCTACAGTGGAAAATCCGATCAAGTTTCAGTTCAGTAACCAAGTTCTCCCATTCTGATCATTTCACCTTGTTCCTAGATGTACTTTCAACTCACTTCTAATTGCGTAAGAACTCCCACATTTCCTACCAACATATCTGTGTTTAATCACAATAATGTGATTGTTAGGCCCTTAAAAACTTCAATTTGTGATTTCTTTTTAAGCTTCTTACAAATGCAGATAGGATAATGACTTGAATTAACCTTCAAAATAAGATTTAAACATTTTAGAGTAAAGTTTATTTTTTATACATTTGAATGAGACACAATGACATTTTATTTTTCTAAAGATTTTATTTATTTGACTGAAAGAGAGCGTAAGTAGGTGGAGAGGGGTAGGGAGAAGCAGACTCTCTGCTGAGCCGGGAGCCTGATGCAGGGCTTGATCCCAGGACCTTGAAATCACGACCTGAGCTGGAGGCAGATACTTCACCAACTGAACCACCCAGGCTCCCGGAGACACAAAGACATTTTAGACAAAGCCTGAGCAAGCACTAATTTTGGCATAAATACTTTACAGTCAGTCTGAATTTGTTAAACATTTCAACTATCTCAACTTAAAGCTGAGAATTTCCCTGTCCACAACTTAGGAATGTAGTTTTTTTGCAAGTTTAAAGGAAAAAGGGTAACAATTTTTTACCAATAGCCAAAGAAGGAGGAGGATGTCGAGGATGGAAACAGTGACTAACACATACTTTATATTTATTACATGCTAAACATTATTCTGACATTTATAAATATTAAGCCATTCATTCCTCTCAACAGCCCTGTGATGAGTAACTTCATTATTTTCCTTTTGGAAAAGAGGAAACTGAGGGAAAGAAAGACTTAATAGCCTACTCAAGTTCACAGCAAGAATAGAACAAGAAATCCTCTCTATTCCCAAGAAAATCTCTCTCCAGTGCCCTGAGATATCCTCTCTTCAGCTCCTTCTGCAGGATCTGCTCTCGTGAAACTCACTTCCCTTAGTATAGTGTCAAAGTCAAATCCCCTTACTATGAAAATGTCATTAATTGCAGAGTGAATCATAAAGGTAATAAGTTTTTCAGGAAACAAAAATAAGAGAAATAGCTAGCAAGTTTCCTTTGACAACAATTTTAAAATAATCTTGGTTTATGAAAAATTTTAAATGTAAAACCATGTGCAAAAAAAATGATGCAAGTCACATTTTGTATTTCCAGATTTCTTAGTGAGAAAAAATACGGGAAACTGTTGCTCTACTAGCTATTTGAATTAAGCTGCCATTTTGATTAATCAGGAAATTTCCAATTTCTTAGTACTTATTAAAAAGGACAGGACAAAATGGCAGAGACGAGGAAAGGAGGAAGGAAATGAAGAGGGTGAGAAGAAGAGGAAACTACATCAAGTTCCCAGGGGCTTCCCATTTCTGTTGCACAATAATCAAATTATACCATAATATTCAGAGTCATAAAGAAATAGTGACAACATAAAATCTTTTTAAAAAAAGGGGGGAGGGCAGCCTGGGTGGTTCAGCAGTTTGGCGCTTGCCTTTGGTCCAGGGTGTGATCCTGGAGACCTGGGATCAAGTCCCACGTCGGGCTCCCTGCATGGAGCCTGCTTCTCCCTCTGCCTGTGTCTCTGCCTCTCTCTCTTCTGTGTCTCTCATGAATAAATAAATAAAATCTTAAAAAAAAAAGAAAGAAACAGTGACAACAGTAGCAATATCTGAGAACTATTTGAATGATGACTCAAAACTAACAAAACTGAACCCTTAAGACAGACATACTCATGACTACATTAAACATTGGGTTACCATATTCTGTTATCTCTGGGGTGTGAGTGTGTGTTTTCATAACTAAAACAATATTTTCCTGTGAATTCTCCAGCTCTCACACATCAGTAAAAAGTTACGTAACTTTGGTGAAACCCAACTTTGCTTGGGGAGGCTGCTGGGACAACTCAGACTTTTTTTGAGCTTTAATGTTCAGGAAAAGTACTAGTGACAATAGGTTATCTTATTCTATCCAATGTCTTTTCCTATTCAAACACTTCAAAACAATTCTCAAACTCTACCCACTACTCCCCCAACACACACACACACACACACACACACACACACACACACACACATTTCTTTTGGGGAACTGTTCCTCCTACACCATCCATACTCATGTCATTCTGGCAGGGCTTCTAATCATTTTATCATATTCATTAGCCATTGTAGTTATTCCAGAGTTTGGGCTGATGTCTCAAGAAAGAAAGATCTACACCCCTTACCCCACATTTTTTATACTGATTCTGAGAAGGATGTTTTCTGTGTAAGGTCTGAGGCTACCTAATTGTAACAATGCAAGTTCGGGGCTATGTGCATCCATTTCTTCCCTTCCACCTGTTTCATATAGAATCATCTGTCGGCAGTAGAGAAGTTAAAGGATGAAAAGAGTTTAGGGGCAAAAATATTAGTCAACTGCCCTAAATTAGAGGGCACACAGCTCTCCACAAAGTACCTTCACTCTTGACACCAACTGTAAACTCTCGGTTTTGAAAACCACCCACATTTTGGGGGATGCACAGAATTCATAGGATAGGATTCTCACAGTTGTGTTTATTTATTTTTATTTTTTTATTGGAGTTCAATTTGCCAACCCAGTGCTCATCCCATCAAGTGCCCCCCTCTGTGCCCGTCACCCAGTCACCCCCACCCCCTGCCCACCTCCCCTTCTACCACCCCTAGTTCGTTTCCCAGAGTTAGGAGTCTCTCATGTTCTGTCTCCCTTTCTGATATTTCCCACTCATTTTTTCTCCTTTCCCTTTTATTCCCTTTCACTATTTTTTATATTCCCCCAAATGAATGAGACCATATAATGTTTGTCCTTCTCCGATTGACTTATTTCACTCGGCATAATACCCTCCAGTTCCATCCACGTCGAAGCAAATGGTGGGTACTTGTCGTTGCTAATGGCTGAGGAATATTCCATTGCATACATAGACCACATCTTCTTTATCCATTCATCTTTCGATGGACACAGAGGCTCCTTCCACAGTTGGAAAGGAGCCAGAGGGCAGCCCCGGTGGCTCAGCGGTTTAGCGCCGCCTTCAGCCCGGGGCCTTATCCTGGAGACCTGGGATCAAGTCCCACATTGGGCTCCCTGCATGGAGCCTACTTCTCCCTCTACCTGTGTCTCTGCCCCCCACCTCTGTCTCTCATGAATAAATGAATAAAATATTTATAAAAATCTTTTAGAAAGGAGCCAGATTAATATCAGCTAAGGAAGAAGTGCATAGGATGGAGTCCAGAAAGGTTACAAATGAAGGGTTTCTGTTGTCCTAAGCCCCAGAATCTGGATGCATTACTCTCCTGGCACAATGTTTGACAAGATGCACAGAGAATTGCCAACCAGGCAAGCTCACCTGGGCATCAGTATTGAATTTTTTTGGATCCTCATTATGTAGGCATGATTGACTGTCCATGTGGGTGATCTCAATCTCCAAGAAGACTACACTATTATTACCTAAAGCCCCTCATCCTCAACATACACAGCAACTCACATTGTTGGTCATCCTGGCATGGCCATCCCCACCCTAAAACTACACAGGTGTGTTCCACCTCCACCTTAAATCACATTTCTAAGGCTACTCATATGATCCCCAGCAGATGAAGATATTCCTCTCAGGCATACATTCCAAGAGCCCAGTTATTACTTCCCAGAAACTGAGGACAAAGGCCCGACTTCTCTTTGGGCAAGGCTAAATTGTTTATTACCTAGAGGCCCACATACAGTGAGAAGTGAGAGAGAGAAGCAGAGAAAGAGAGCATTTTGGGGGTTCTGTATATCAGTGCTTAAAGACCGTACTACTTCTATCATTCCAAGTTACATGTCAGCAAATTCCCTAAACAAGTCTCAGTTGGGTTTCTTTTATTTTTGAACAAAAAGAAAGAGAAAAGAAAAAGTAGAGAAGGAGGGTATTTAATTGTAATCAAAGGTTACTGTGACATCCCTGCCCAATAATGGTATTTTAATATCTTTTCAGAAAGTTATTGTATAGTTGTCTGTCTGATGTACAAATAGCCATAACCATAAAACCAGTTAAGAAATATCTTGCATAAAAAAAAAAAAAAAAAAAAAAAAAAAAGAAATATCTTGCATATAAGTTAAAAAGTGAAACAGAAATGAACTCCATAGATTTATTCTCATTATAAGAAAATAAAGTGTTAGCTACTCTTATCCATTGGACATTCCTCAGTATTTCTACCCAAAAAGTCAAGATTTCCCTGAATGTTATAGAGTCCTCCATGCTCCCAATAACTGAGCAACTGAAAGAATCCTAACCACTCATTGACCAGGTACCTCTTTACTGTTATGTTTATGGTCACATCACAGTGATGACGTGTGGGAGTGGAAAAGCACCAAAGGACTTTAAAGCCTTCCTAACTGGAATGCCTGAGAATACAAAGTTCGCTTTTAATCAGGGTTGTGTGTGTCAATCACCCGAGGAGATTCTGTAAAGTGCATATTCTTTAGGTTGCACTCCAGACTTTTTAAGTCAGTGGACATATGTGTGCTGGTAAAGCTCACTCAGTAATTTCACTGTCCTCCTCAAGAACACCTGCCAGGTATTAACTAATTTTTCTCTATGTAGGCATCTCAGCAGAGATACAGAAAAACTTCACTGTGGGACCAGGGGCACTTTCAAAAGCAGTAAGTGACCTAGTGGCCAGTGTGTTGTAAGCCTTCAACAAATGTGTCTTATAAATGAACAGATAATATATAACAGAAGTTATATGCCATTATAGGGTCATATGTCATTTATCTATCACAAGCTCTATTATGAATTTCCTTAATACACAAGCAAACAATAGAATTATTGGTGCTGCCAGGTGTTTTCATCAAATCTAACGCTGGCTCTAGGATTGGGATCCTCTTCTCAAATGTTTGCATCCACAGAACATTCGAGACTCTAAGACACCTTTCAGTTCCACCTATATTCACTAATTATTCACTGTGTGTGATGTAAGGTAAAAGGACCTAGTGGGACAGGGTATGGGGTGACACAGAAGGCTTAAAGTTATAGGGCAGAGTCATGACCTCCAAGGTTTAAAGTTACAGGGCAAAGCCATGATCTCCAAGGAGCTTCCAAGGAAATCTCCAATTTCCTTCCACTGCCTGTGTCCACCCTTGCTAGATCGAGTCTGGCCTGGATAGAAAGCAAAGGGTTTATTTCCCAAAACTTCAGTGTTTTGATCCAGGAAGTGATGGTGGAACCACTTCTAAGTGAGAAGGCCAGGGTTGCTCAAATTCACCTAAGTGCACTGTAGTAGACAGAAAAATGGCTCTTCCAAAAATACCGATGTCCTAATTCCTGGAACCTGTGAATATGTTAGTCTACAAGGCAAAAAGAACTCTGACAATGTGATGAAGTTAAGGATCTTGACTTGAGAAGATTATCCTGAATTATCCAGATACTTCAGAGAGGCCTAAAATAGACACAAGGGTCTTTATAAGAGGGAAGCAGGTGGAGGAAAGTACAAGAAGATGTAAGGATGAGAGCAGAACTTTGACTAATTAACTTGGAAGAGGCAGGAGGGGTAATGAGCCAAGGGACACAGACAACCTCTAGAAGGTAGAAAAGGCAAAGAAACAACTTCTCTCCTGGAGCCTCCAGAAAGAACACAGTCCTACCAACACTTGCTTTTACTCCCATAAAGTTTGTTTTGGATTTCTGATTTTTGCAACTGTAAGATAATAAGTTTGTGTGGTTGGAAGCTCTTAGTTTCTGACATTCTGTTTTGGCAGAAATTGCAAATCAATCCACTTGCACAAACTCAGTCTTTAGAGCAAGAGGCCCGAAGTAGTATTCCACACTTTGAGGAAGCCCTAGGATGCCTGTGACCCTTCCAGTGTAGAACGTTGGGCCATGACGGGCACTCATTTATACCACTTGTAGGAAAATAACACCCTTTTAGTTTACACTTCTTCTCTCTCCCTCATTCCATATTTTCTTCTATTAACCAAAGCAGCAGAACAGTGAACAGCATGTGTTTGGTTTGTTTCCCAGTGATGTTTTGCCCACCATTCACTGGCCATTCTTTATTTTTATCTTCTTTAAGGGAAACGCTCCTCTTCAACTTCTGTCTGTGTTCTCAAGCTGCTGCCAGTCCTGCTATAAAGCTCCAGAGACAGGCACATGATGCTGTGTGTGTATAATCAGAACATTCTGTACCTTGGCCTACAAGGATCATAGGGATTAGCATGTGATCCCACTTAGTCCAGGGAAAATCGTCCTTAGACTTTTAGCTGGTGCCAAAGGAAGACTGCAGTGCTCAGGTTGCCAGGGACTTTCTTTATCCCTTTCTGAGAAATGAAAGTCATGCCAGGAAAAACCTGGGAAAAAGGGAGCAGGAGACAGAGAAACAGAGAGACTGAAGCTCAGGTGCCAGCTGTGTCCAGACAACAGCACGTCTTTGAACTCCAAGTTAGGAACCACAAAATTCAATTCTTTTCTTGGATTAAACAAACGCCGAATGTAGGTTTTGTCATTTGAATAGCGAGAGACTGACTAACACAAGTGATACAAGTGCCCTCAGATCACAGCCGTGGAAGGCAGGTTCAGGGCACGGCTGTATCTCAGGAAGTGCAAAAGATGCCAGTTTCTCCATCTTCGGCTTCAGCCTTCATGGAAATAGTCACAGGCATCCCTTCCACAAATGAACAAGCACTTATTCATTGATGCCTGAAATTTCTTTACAGAATGAGGAGTTTTGCTAAACTAGAGATAACAGCTTATCATTGAACACCATGAGAGGGGAGAAATTTTTTTTTGAGGTCACACAAGAATTCTGTTTATTATGATAGCAAACACATTCATGGCATTTGACAAAACTCAGAAGTATCCCTGTGAGATGGTTTCAGATCTATGAAACTAACCCAGCCAGGATGAAGTCTTCACTTAGGGAAAAAAAAGAAGAAAGAAAAGAAAGAAAGAAAGGAAGGAAGGAAGGAAGGAAGGAAGGAAGGAAGGAAGGAAGGAAAAGTAATAAACAACCAAAAGATACACTTCACATAATAGCAAAATATAAAAATAGAAGCAAAGTGACAGAATGAAAAACACTGCAAAGCAATGGATTTAAGAAACTCTGATTCTATTCATCTCCCCCATTGAGAATGATCCTCTTTGTCCTCTCATAGTTGTAAATGTAAAACAGGTGGGAAAATAATTAAAGAAAGGCCTTGCAAGACTTCTAGGAGGTTAAAAGGAATTACTGAAAAAGTGTTCAAATACTTTATAAATAGTATTAACAAAAATATCTACTTTATTAGGCTTTTTGTCTTCCTTCAGTGAAGGTGTCCTTTGAAAATCACACTGATTCTTAATACTGTTCCAGATTCTTAGCTAGAGAGATGTTAGCTTTCCTCCAGAGCAACAGTCCCGGGGCACCCGATAACTCTGCTGAAGAAGGATGACATCAGAACTGAGAGGGGAGAAATTTATGGAGATTTCATTAATGTCGCCAACATGACTTTATCATTCAAACTTGGACGCTTTGGAAATGAAAAGGGACACTAATCATCATCATGGCAATACAGTCAGGCGACAAGCATCCTGGGGTACAGGCTATGGTCCTCCTACCCAGAAAGAGAATGGCATGCAAATTGCTTTTTGTGTAAGAGGCTTGAGTTCAAAACCTGCCTCTGTAACTGATGGGTTGTGGGCACTTTTATTCCCTCATTTCAAAGGAGTGGAGATAAAACTGCCTTAAATGTTGGTGTGAGGATGGAAAGCTCTTACTGAAGTGCTTACCAGCCACGAAGCCTTAGGCCGATTATTTTTCTCCTTATTAATTAAAATCTGAATTTATTAGAAGAAGGGAAGAAGAAAGGGTGGGTACTTCAGAGAGGAACTGAGACAACAGAGGATGAAAGGTGGTCCAGGGCTGCTCTAAACACCTGCTCAGCACAGATGTCTTGCCCGTGGCCCCTGTGGCCTCTCTTGAGGGCAGAGGGTGCCACCTGGAGGCTTCGCAGGTACACGAAGCTGCATTGGCACAGCTACCATGTCCCCAAAATGGGGCATTTTGTAGCAATCCCATCAAAGGAATTAATCGTTGAAACATGGGCAGTGTGCTCAGCACCAACTGCAGGGAACTCTGGCACTGTTCTGACCCATTTAAATGTGATGTGATCATCTCGAGAAAGCACCTCTCAGCAAGTCTCTGATTGCACTTTCATCCTCTTCACTGAGGTGCAAACCCCAGCTCTCCAGCCTGTAAGCTGTAAAACACTGTCTCCTAAAGTAAGGGCATATCAGAACTGTTAGCAGAACATACTGAGTTCCGACTTCAGTTCAACATCTGGCTCCCTAATTAGCCTGCGAACATTATTCGCCCTTAAAACCTTTGTTTCCTCAGCTATAAGGTGCGAATAACAGTAGTCCCTATCTCATAAATTGTTACGAGGATGAATGGGATCCTGGATCTAATGCAGGCAGCACACCACCTGCCTAATGGAACCCGTGCTCGGTGGCTGATTATTTTCTTTCCGGGGTCCCTCCCAGCCAAAACCTTCTACGTGTAAAATAATTTCATCTAAGCTAATACAGTGGAATTTATCTAGTTTTTACAATTTTTGTGGCCATTGGCTTAACAAGCCCAGCTTGCTCAACAGAATTCTCTTTTTTATTTTTCCTTCTTGGCTGACTTGATGTGTTAGCTTGTCAACTGCTGACGTACAGACTCATGACCTGCACCCCTCAGGACAACTATTTAGCATTGGAGCAAACCTAATTATACAAGTAAGCTCAAATAAAACATCCAAGGAGAAGCCCATCTGCCTCCAAATAATCTCTGCCTCTTAATTTCATGCAGATCAGAATTTACAATGGAAATGAGATCAATGCCTTGTGTATTTTTAGTTCAGATTGTCCAAATGAGTATATTTCTTTGGATTTAGCATGTACAGTATTTTAAACAAAAACAGTTATTTAATAGAAGAGTTCAAATTTCTTAATGTAGCTGCTCCTTTCAGCTGCTATAAAATAAGAAATTTTAATTATACGATGAAACATTTTCATTAGGAGCATCTTAAAAATATCTTTTCCAGTATAAAAGTTGTCTATTTGTGCTATTTCATCTCATTGCTCACTATTGAAAATTATTTGAAGTCCAATGCAAGTTACGTAACTTAAAATAGGTTGAAATAGTGAGTCAATGGGCAGCCCGGGTGGCTCAGCGGTTTAGCGCTGCCTTGGGCCCAGGGTGTGATCCTGGAGACCCGGGATCCAGTCCCATGTCGGGCTCCCTGCATGGAGCCTGCTCCTCCCTCTGCCTGTGTCTCTGCCTCTGTGTGTGTGTGTGTGTGTGTGTGTGTGTGTCTCATGAGTAAATAAATAAAATCTAAAAAAAAAAAAGAAATAGTGAGTCAAAAAATATGAGGACCCAATTCAAGCTATTTAGATTTTTTTTTTCCTTTTTGCTCCAGCCCCCACTATTCCATCACTCAACATTGATTGAGCAATTAGTGTGTTCGATCTTATGGAGTTGGGCCTGCAAGGTTCCTTGTAAGCATAACTTTTAAAAGCATAATTTTTCTTTTAAAAAGTGGGAAGGAAAACAACACAAGAAATTTCAGCATTATTTTCATCTTTTCTGTTACATTTACTATATGGAGCAAACCAGTGATCACAATTTACTCAAAATATGAAAGAATTTCTGTAGTTTTTAAAAGTGTAGAGACAAAAGCTAGTCTTTTCAAATAAACTAAAAAAGAGAAAAATCAAGGAAAATTTGTCTCTTAAGAGAGAAAAGCCCTGCAGATACACAGAACTATCCATTTAAACTCAATTTCAGAAACCCATATAAAAAATGGAAGATCTGAAATTTTGAAAATTAACTCAGGCTAAGGATGCCTTTTTTCTGGGTTAATTATTTCTTTTTTTCTTAGATATGTTTAAAAGCTAACTATACAGAGCTTAATAAATATATGTTGTTTGTGCAAGTACTTTTCATTTATGTCCATCTGACTATGCCTTATTGTACATCCACCCCAAACCTGACATTAACCTAAGAAAGATGAAACTCTGGTGGTTAGCGGAAAAAACCCAAACTGACCGAGAAATGGGTGGAACTACCATCTAATGAGAGACCATAACGGATAGAAAGAATGATGACGTAAGCATGATGCAAAGTCTATGAAGGCACAGCCAGGGCCTTATGAGCCCTATGATCACATAGTAAGACAACTGACATTTGACTGTTTGGAGAACACCTGGTATTATAAAAGGCGTTGATTCTGAAGTCAAGTTATAAAGGTTACACTCCTAAGGCCCAGATTAATTAGAAGTCTATTCTAAACAAGTTGTTTGACTTTGTTTGACCTCAGACACCACTTACATCAGTCAGTCGGGGTAGCTTTCTTTGAATTTTAACTCAAGGAACAAGGAGGGATTTAACTGTATCAAAGAGAAAAAGCAGCGGTGTTCTGAGGCCATTTACAACCTCTCTAGATGACATAAACTAGAGCAAATGTGCTGTTCCACAGTGGATCCCATGGTGGTTCTCTAATAAACCATTCAGTCTAGCAAAGCATATGTATTGATTAGGATGGAAACTGAATACAGAATACGGAAGTCATGGATGTGAACATTTTATGAGAACAGTGGGCCACTCCCAAAGACATTTCCCCAGATGTCTAGGATAATTGTTGGTTGTTTGTCATGAGAAGACTGACCTATACTTGTAAAACATACCAGCAGATACAACTTAGTGCTCGGCAAAATTCCAGAGTCCACTGTAATGCTGTTGTCATTTGTAAGCTTGTATTCACGTGACACTCCTGCTGTTTCCCGTAAGAGTCTTTCTGACTCTTTGGATGAGACTCAAATCCAATTATGTCTTCAAATAGCTGCCCAGTGGCTGTATCTGAAGAAGAAAAATCCTGCAAAATCATTTCTACACACAGTGGCTGCTATAAAACACAAAACTCCCATTCCTCTGATTTAAATTAGAATTTCCATTACTTTGTTCTCAACGTATAAATTTCCAGATTTTACCTAATACTGTGGCAGCTTTAAAATATACTTTACTTTTCTCATATGTCACCTAGGACTTACTTATGTGATCCCTAAGAAAAGGAGAGCATGTGAATGTAGCTATATATTGCATATTTGAAAGTTGCTAGGAGAATAAATCTTAAAAGTTTCTCATCACAAGAAAAAACAGTATGCACCTCTGTATGGAGAGGGATGTTAATGAGACAGGATGGTAATCGTTTCACAATATTTACAAATATCAGTTCATTATATTCTACATATGAAACTAATCTAATGTTGTATGTCAATTACATCTCAATTAAACAACAACAACAACAACAAGGAGTACGGTTGATTTGAGCACCCTTCCCATTGCTTCACTGCTCACCAGTTACCCTCCTGACTCACTCGAGCCAGCACACTGTACATCAGTGTCTCCGATGAAAAAATAACCATCCGCGGCAATATAACAATTGAGAAGGTGACTTATCCCATTTCAATTTAAAAAACTGTCTTTCACGGGCACCCGGCTGGTTCAGATGGTGAAGCCTTTGTCTTGGGCTCAGGTCAGATCTCCGGGTCCTGGGATTGAGCGTAGGGTCAGACTCTGTGCTCAGCAGGGAGTCTGCTTCTCCCTCTCCCTCTGCTGCTCCCTGGGCTCATTCTCTCTCTCTCTCTCTCTCTCTCTCTCTCTCCCAAATAAATAAATAAAATGTTTTACAAAAAAACTGTCTTTTAAGCAGATCACAGCTTTTCTCTGAAATACTTTTTTAAAGGCCCTGAAAGAAAACAGTTGAATGAAGCAAAAATAAAGTGTGGAAAACGGTTGTAAGAATAAGGAGGATAAAGTGTTAGTTCCTCTTCTCCAATTGTTTTAGTTCACTCCTTTATTTTCTATATCCCTACTGCCAAGCCAAACAGAAAAAACAAAAAATAAAAAATATTCCAGGAAATCTACCTCCCCAGAGCCATGTGCCCTGAAGAAACACTAAAATGTTTAGTTTTGTGCAAGAAAACATGAATGAACAAAATTTTTCAGTGCTTCTATCACAATGGCACCATGACATTGTACATCCTTGCCCTTACATCTAATATTCCTCTACTACCACGTCCACGAGCAAAGACGTTCCTCCTTCAGAACTCAAACATTCAGTATCTCTTCTAGAAATGAGTTCTCAACACTCCATCAGGGTTTTCCAGGGCAATAAACTGACTGTGTTCACCCCCAGATCCATATGTTAAATCCTCACACCCAATGTGATGGCATTTGGATGCAGGGCTTTTGAGAGGTGATTAGGTTTTGAAGGCAGAGCTCTCAGGAATGGAATTAGCGCCCTCATGAAAGAGGCCCCAGAGAATGACCTTGCCACTTCCAACCTGGGAAGACCCAACAAAAAGGGAGCTCTCTGTGGACCAGGAAGGTGGCCACACCAACCAACAAATCTACAGGTGCCTGGGTCACCAGAGACATGACAAAACAAATTTATTTTGTTTGTAAACCACCTAACCTAGGTATATTGTTATAGCAACCTAAACAGATTAAGACCAGCAGTGAGACTAGAACTACTCATTTGGGCATCTTCAATCAAAGCATTTGTATTATTTTATTACAATAATACATTCATTGTTATCTCTCCAACTAGATTATAAACTCTTGAGTAGTTTATCTTACCCATTTTTTCTACCCTAGAGTTTTACACTATACCTGGCATGGAGTTGGTATTCCATAATTATAGAATAAATTATACCCCAAAATGCGGTGAAACCATCATAATGAGCAAATTTATATTCAACTTTTTATATATATTTTTTATTATTATTTATGATAGTCACACACAGAGAGAGAGAGAGAGAGAGAGGCAGAGACATAGGCAGAGGGAGAAGCAGGCTCCATGCACCGGGAGCCCGATGTGGGATTCCATCCCGGGTCTCCAGGATCTCGCCCTGGGCCAAAGGCAGGCGCCAAACCGCTGCGCCAACCAGGGATCCCTATATTCAACTTTTTAAAAGTATTTTTCAAAACTCATGAATTGTAAACATCTTCAAGGTCCTTTAGTTCTACCCTTTGTGTTATACACAAGAAATTTGAGGCCAAGAAAATGTACATGATTTGCTAATGGAATACTCCTGTTTGGGATTGATCTCCATTAACTACTACACCACATTTTCTTTCCCCTTGTCATTAGATTTGGAAAATCCTTAAAATAATATGGAAATTAAAATCTTTTTGTCATTTTTTAAGAAATATTTTCTCATTAAAAATGATTTTTTTGAGAGTTTGCCAAGAGCAAATTACTAAACTAATCCCTAAGAAGTGAATGAAATGAAAAAAGTATAATAATCCATTGTCCCTGAGCTCAAAGAAGTAGTCATCATTGTGGCTGAATAAAAACTCTGCTTTGACTTGTATGCTGGTTTCTCTATAGCCATTATTGTAGTAACTAAGGGAAATTATCTGGGCATTTCTTCTTATGACATCCTTAAATCAATGTCATCATGTTTACGTGTCATAAATGACATAGCTATTTATCATTTCACATTACAGAAAAAGGGTGGAATGAAGGGGAGAAAGGAGGAAAAGACAGAGGAAGGGAGGAAGGAAAACAGTGAGTTCTTTCTTTCAAGTCTTAAAATAAAGACCTGGCAGGGCACCTGGGTGGTTCAGTTGGTGAAGCGTCTGCCTTCCGCTCAGGTCATGATCTCATGGTCCTGGGATGACGCCCAACATCAGGTTCCTTGCTCAGCGGGGAGTCTACTTTTCCTTCTCTCTCTGCCCCTCCCTCAGCTCGTGCTCACAGTCTCTTGCATACTCTGTCTCTCTCTCAACTAAGTAAATAAAATCTTAAAAAAAAAAAGACCTGGCATAGAAATTTATTTGTTTTTGTTTTAACCTGTTTTTTTTTATTTTATGTTTGTTTCCTATTTCCTGTTCCCTTACCTCTTAATTAATTTTTTTCTCGTAGCAATAACAGTTGATTATATTGCTACCCGTGCTGTCAAAATTTGTATACTTTTCCCCCCATTTGGAACTTCACAGTAAATATAATTACTTCCTCTTATCGATGTTTACTGTTGTGTTGAAGTAGCTCATTTATATGCATATTTCCTTAAATTATTTTCTTGCTTGAGATTTGGAGAGTAATTAGATTACATTAGTTTAAATCGACAAATATTAATTAAAAGAATAATTATAAAATATATTGATGACAACTCTTCCCTAAGAAACTTAAGTATATTTACCATCCAACTAATCATCCCAGAGAAATAACTCACTGCTTTCCAAAATCTGCAAATTATTGAGAAAAGAGGATATAAATATAATAATAGAATGGAATGGACTTGGAGAAAATCAGTTAGCATAACATAGTCAAAATGAGAAAAATAATTTAAAAGTCCATGACTTTTGTAACAAATACATTGAAGTGCATTAAAATGCCATAAATTTTATTGAATTTTAGTGTGAAATATGAGAATGATTAACATAGGAAAATAATTTAACCAAGTTCTCTTTAAGTCACAAACATTTATTATATACATAGTAAGCCCTTTCTTTACTACATATTATGCACAAAATTAACCCTTATGGAAATATTGAAGTTCTATTAACTATTGTAATTCTTTTAAAAAGTATTTAAGGGATGCCTAGGTGGCTCAGCGGTTGAGCATCTGCCTTTGGCTCAGGTTGTGATCCCAGAGTCCTGGGATGGAGTCCCACATCGGGCTCCCTGCAGGGAGTCTGCTTCTCCCTCTGCCTATGTCTGTGCCTCTCTGTCTCTCATGAATAAATAAATAAAATCTTTTAAAAAAAGTATTTAAAATAGGTGGCTGAAAAGTTCCTTGACCATAACAGTTAAGGAACATAGAATGTAATAAAATAGATACAACTAATGTCAGTGAGAAATGGCACACTATTGCTCTTCTATACTATTCTCAAGTTCCCTTTTTCAAACAAAAAGGACAATGCCCAGGGTGAGAGGACACCCATACATGAGACGATAATGTTGCTGCATAATATACTTCATTGAAAGAGGCTTGTGTCTGTGGTCACACAATGGTCTCAGGCAATGCTGTGTTGTTCTTTTGTCCATGAAAATTCTTAAGATAAAATATAATGTTAATATTAACAAGTCAACCAGATGAGATTATTTCCTGGAATCATAGTTATGTATGATCGGTAACAACAGCATATTTTTCTTGTGAAAAAATATCACATTGATCCGGTATGACCTTAAAGAAATGGGATGAACTTTTAACAACTCTTCTACTCTGCTTCTAAATGGGCACCAACTTTTTACAGGCAGGGAAAGCTGAGAAAACTGCTCAGATTGCAGTAGTGCCCTAGTCCATGTGGCAAGGAGCAGGGAAAACAACAACTCGGAGGATTAAGAGAAGAGCTGTGGAAAACAGTGAGCTGCAGAGCCACCCCCGAAATCAGAACTGGGTCTTTTCAAGAAATAGTCTCCAACCTCAGAGTAGGAAGACTCAGCTAGATTTCAGAATTACTATGGACAAATGTCTCCTATGCAGTTTTCTTTCTTCCTTTTTTTGAATGGATATGTCTCTCGTGATTATACTGCCCTGGGTGTATGTGGTATTAACAAGCTTGTCCATAGGTCTCTGGATTAAGAAGAACACATCCTGACTTAAAATATACCATAAAATACTGGACTCTTAGCCTTATTTTGTAATTGGATAAGATTCTGTGAGGACTTGAAGGGGATAAATGTATTCTACATATAAGAAGCAATAAATAATTTTGAACAAAAGATGGACTATGGCAGGTTGATTGCCTAATGCCATCAATTAATGTTGTCCCCATATCCACACACTTTGTCCTGTAAATTCATAATGCCTTCCGTTTCTGACTCTGAGATCAGCATGTGAGTTGCTTTGGCCAATGAGATATTTAAAAAAATCTACTGTAATCAGAAAACTAAAAAGCACATGTGCATTTCCATTTGCTATTTTACACAATGATGCTTGCTCTGTCTCTCTCTCAACCTCTGTCATCATCAAAGGAACAAGTAAGCCTGCCAGAAGTGTATGACAAGCACTTGGAAAAAAAAGCTGAGGTCGTTATAGACAAGTCAACAGCCAGCAGACAGCAAAACATGTGAGAGAACACAGCCAAGACCAGTTAATCTCAGCCCAGTTCAGCCCAGTACATTATGCCAAGCTAATACATAGATTTGTGAGCAATAATAAAGGTGGTTGTTTTAAGTCACTAAGCTTTGAGGTAGTTTGTTAAGAAGTAATAACTAACTCAAAAAAAAAAAAGAAGTAATAACTAACTCATGTATCTTCACTGGCATCACCCGGGATTAAAGTTCCAAGCCCTATGGCTAACCCGGATTAATTATTAGGCTATAGCCAGTTTCCACGGAGTTTTGTTGATTCATCCCTTGTCTGAGGAGACAGACTTTAGGGAGAGTCATTGTTGGGCATATCAACATGAACCTCTCAGTCCGCTACCCTGATCACAGAATGTGTCCTCTACGCAGAATAACCCATTCCATTATCAATCCCCTAAAAACTGTGAGAGTAAGCACTGAATTTTCCAAAGAAGATACTAGAGGATTGTTAGCAATGCCTGAAAACCACCCTCAGGGTGTAGATTATTTCCCCTAAGATTATTTCCTCTAAGAAAGAGAGGGTAAGACCATTTTTATGAACAGTCCAAAAGGCATCCACTACCTCGTATGGAAAGGATTAACAAGTCTTCGAACCAGATACAGCATGAAGGTTGAGAAGAGTCTTCTGAAGACTTCTGCATCTGCAATGATCTCTATCACTCTGGAGAAAGAGGGAGCCATTCCAAATGACTTTCCCTTAAACCTTAGGATCTAAGATCCACCTCTGACAATCACTTTCATTTGTCATTCTAGGATATATAGATCAAGTTTGCTAGGAAGTTTTAGAAGCACAGTAAGTGTCATTGCAGGTGCTGGAAATGTTCTCTCTCCCTCCCCCTTGTTGAAAGCTCAGAGACAGATGAACAAAAATGTCACCACCCATTAAAATTTCAAGAATCGGGGATGGTCTCATGGCAGTTCTGGAGAAATCCAAGGGCAAGACAGTGTGTGCCCATTTCTAGCCTCCAGTGAATTCAGTGATCCTGTCTTACTAGGCAAGGGTCTTTTTCTTCTTTAGAATTTACCCATAGCCTCATTTCCATGCCCAGAGCGGTCACTTACATGGGGACTAGTAGCTCCTTTATTATTATTCTTGCTCTCTCTTTGACCTCTGCCATCACCATAAGAAAAAGCCAGCCTTCTGGAAGCATGTATGAGGCATCTAGAAAAAAGCTGAGGTCATTCTAGACAAGCCAACAGCAAGCGGACACCCAAACATGTGAGAAAACAGTGCCAAGACCAGTTAATCTCAGCCCAGATCAGTTAACCTTTGCTACACTAATTTGAACTCATCCTACAATGAGACAAGCCAGTATCGTGCTTACATGGCATAATGTTTGGACCTGGAAAAAAAAAACTATCATATAAAACAGGACAGAGGTATGGACACATCCTTAATGAGTATATTCCATCCAAGAAGGGGTCATCAGGAGTGTTTCTTCTTATGGGGGTACCCTTAGTCTCCATCTACTTCATGGCCCAGGATACAGCCAGACTTCTGCCATAATCAAAGTCTCCAGAGACAAGGTTCTGATGAGACATATTACCATTGTTTCTTAGTCACTAATCACACCAGAGGGGCTGGAGCTTCCCTAATCATAACTTAAAATTCCACTGCCAAATTGTTAGAGTGCCTCTTGCCAAGTCCGATTTCCACCCCAGCTGAATTCTTGGCACTGGCCTAGAATTCAATGAGCAACAGGAGACTCACACACTTCTGTTACTGCTGTCTCCATAAATTTTCCCTGATAAATGCCGTTCCAGCACATTTAGTATGTGTGCACTCTTGCCATTTCCCCTCATTTCTATGAAATTTAGCAAGGTGAAATATATATCTGGGCAGGCATTCACTACGGCTTTCTAGAAATGGGCTGACCCCCCATCCAGGTGATACCCACCACCATTGAAGATGGGAAGAGTCCAATTTCAGCCAGATCAAAGTCCAAATCACCCAGCCTTTGGGATTTGTAGCTAAGGTATGCTCACAAGAACCAGCCCCCACTTAACTTCTAAACATAGGAAACTGATGGGGCACCAGGGTGGCTCCACTGGTGAGGCGTCTGCCTTTGGCTGGGGTCATGATTCTACGGTCCTGGGATGGAGTCCTGCACTGGGCTCCCTGCTCGGTGGAAAACTCTGAGCTTTCCTACTCTCCCTGCTCCTGTGCTCGCTCTTGCTCTCTCACTCTCTGTCAAATAAGTAAGTAAATAAATCTCTAAAAATAAATAAACATAGGAGATCGTGACCACTGAGATCACCTGAAATAAAATTCCTTAGCTGTGATTAACTGTTGAGAGAAGTCCTTCTGAGAAATTGTGTGCATGTGCAAATCTTTCTGTGTGCACACCAGCAGAGAGAGTGCGCAGGCCATGGTGACTAACGGTAGGCTCACACTGATGGCTTTGTACCCAACAGACTACCTGGAAGTGAGACACAGGAAGAGATCTTAAAATTGCCCAGTTACCCTATGAGATCAGTGCTGAGTCTGAAGTCGTAGTCTCTATGGCTTCGCTGTCCCACACCTCTGTGTACATAAAGTCACTCAAGAATCAGATGCTAAAGGAAAGTCAATGTCTCTCCAATGACACACTCTGTGGCACATGAATACAGGAAGGGTACTTCATACCATGGATCACTCAGCCAACCAATGAAAGTCCCTTCAGTACCCAAGAAACCCAACAGTAAGTATGTCTTTATGGGATTAATAGTTTTTCCTTGTCCCTTACCACATGCATAGTGAGCATACAGAAGACCCATCAGAGCCAGGTGTTTTCTTCTCTCCCTACCTCCATTTCTTCTTTCCCTTGTTCCTTGATTTCTCTTTCTCTCTTTTCCCTATATTTCATCTGCAATTTTGTTCTCCCTGAACACTCTGCTTCCAGTGATTTTTTTGCTTGCTTTCTTTGCCTTCCATATGTAAGGTATCCTCAAATGTCTGGTAATTCTTGCTTACCTCTTTTTGTATAGTGGTTCGATAAAAAGTAGATTAGAATTTCCATGTCCATGAGTGCGGTGTATTGATTATGAGCTTTTGGGGTTTCTTTTTAGAGATTTACATATTGATTGACATAACTAAAGAGAGAGAGAGAGAACAGGAGGGGCAGAGGGTGAGGAGGGAAAATCTCCAGCAGACTCCCTACTGAGCAGGGAGCCCAACTTGGAATTTCATCTTACGACCCTGAGATCACAACCTGAGCTGAAAGCAAGACACTTCACCAACTATGTTTCTAAGGTACCCCAATTACAAGCTTTTTTAAAATTAAATTTTAAAAACTTTAATTTCAGTATAGTTAATATACAGTGTTAATATTCTTTTCAAGTGTAGAAATAGTCATCAACAGATGTATATATGACACAGCGCTAATCATGATAATTGTACTATTTAATCCCCATTGCTTATATCACTCATTCCCACCCCACCCCACCACTGGTAATCATCAGTTTGTTGTCTCTAGTTAAGACACTGTTTCTTTGTCCCTCTCTCTCTCTCTCTCTCTCCTTTGCTCATTTTTTTATTTCTTCAGTTCCACTCATGAGTGAAATCATGTGATATTTGTCTTTCTCTGTTTTATTTTGATTGGCATAATACTCTAGCTTTATCCATGTCATTGCAAATGGCAAGATTTAGTTCTTCTTTATGGCTCAGTAATATATATATTACTGATATATATTATATATTAATATATATTAAAAATATATATTAATATATATTTATTAAAATATATTTAGAAATATATTATATATAATATATAAATATATTATATATTAATATATTATATTTATATATTATATAACCATATATTACATAATCATATAAATTATGTATTATATAAATGTGTATTAATATATTTAATATAAATATATATTAATATATAAAATATATAAAGATATATTAATATATTATATATATTTTTATATATAAAATATGTTCCTGATTCATTCATCAGTCCATGGCACTTGGAATGGTTTTGTGAAGAATGCTGCAGTAAACATAGTAGTGCATGTACCTCTTTAAATTAGTGTTCTATTTTTTGGGTAAATACCCAGCCATTACTGAATCATACAGTAGTTCCATTTTTAACTCTTTGAAGAGCTTCCATATTGTTTTCCACAGTGGCTATACAAGTTTGCATTCCCACAAACAATGCACAAGGGTTCCTTTTTCTCCACATCCTTGTTAACACATGTTATGTCCTGTGTTTTTTACTTTAGCCATTCCGACAGGTGTGAGGTGATATCTTATTGTAATTCTGATTTCCATTTCCCTTATGATGAGCGATGGTGACCATCTTTTCATGTGTCTGTTGGCAATTTGTTTATCTTCTTTGGAGAAATATCTATTGACATCTTCTCATTTTTAATTGGATTACTTGTGTTTCTTTGGTGTTGAGTTCTATCTATCTATCTATCTATCTATCTATCTATCTATCTATCTATCTATATTTTGGATACTAACCCTTCATTGGATGTGACTTTTACAAGTATCTTCACCCATTAAGTAGCTTGTCTTAGTTTTGTTGACTATTTTCCTCTTGACACAAAAGCTTTTTATTTTGATGTAACTCAAAGTTTATTTTTAGATTTTACTTCCTTTGCCTCCAGAGACATATCTACAAAAATGTCATTATAGCCAATGTCAGAGAAATTAGTGCCAGTCCTGCCTTCTAAGATTTTCATAGTTTCAAGCCTTACATTTAGGTCTTCAGTACATTTTGTTTACTTTTGTATATGAAGCTGGTCTGCTTACACTGTTTTACATGTGGCTGTCCAGTTATCCCAACACCATTTATTGAAGAAACTGCCCTATTCACACTAGATATTCTTTTCTCCTTTACTAAAGATTAACTGACCATATAATTGTGGGTTTATTTCTGGGTTTTCTATTCTAATGATCTATCTGTCTATTTTTGTACTGGTACCATACTGTTTTGGTTATATTAACCTTATAATATAATTTGAAGTCTGGAATTACAATGCCTCCAGTTTTGTTCTTCTTTTTCAGGATTGCTTTGGATATTCAGGGTATTTTGTGGTTTCATACAAATTTTAGAATTATTTGTTCTAGTTCTGTGAAAATGTTATTGATATTTTGATAGAGATTGCATTAAAATTGTAGATTGCTTTGAGTAGTACAGACATTTTAACAATATTCATTCTTCCAATCCATGATCATAGAATGTCTTTCCATTTCCTTGTGTCATCTTCAATTTTTTTCAGCAATGTTTTATACCTGTCAGATTACAGGTCTTTCATTTTTTTGGTTAAGTTTATTTCTAGGAATTTTATTATTTTTGGTGCAATGCCAAGTGGGATTTTGCTAATTTCTCTTTCTGCTGCTTCATGATTAGTGTATAGAAATCCAAGATTCCTATACATTAATTTTGCATCCTGTTTCTTTACTGCATTCATGTATAAGTTCTGGTAGTATTTTGGTGGAGTCCTGTGGATTTTCTATAGAGAGTATCATGTCATCTGCAAATAGTGAAAGTTTGACTTTGCCCTTACTAATTTGAATGCCTTTCATTTCTTTTTGTTGTTTGATTGTTGTGGCTGGGACTTCCAGTACTATGATGAATAAAAGTGATGAGAGTGGACACCTTTTTTTGTTGTTGTTCCTGATCTTAGGGGAAATCTCTCAGTTTTTCCCTATTGAATATGATGTTAATTGTAAGTTTTTCACTTAAAGCCTTCATTATCTTGAGGTATGTTCTCTCTAGACCTACTTTATTGAGAGTTATTATCATGAATGGATATTATACTCTGTCAAATGCTTTTTCTGCATTTATTGAAATGATCATACAGTTTTTATATTTTCTATTATTGATGTGGTGTATCACATTGATTGATTTGAGAATATTGAACCACCCTTACATCCAAGGATTAATCCCATTTGATTTGTCTTTTTATTCTTTTTTTTTTTTATTTGAGAGAGAGAGAGAGAGCATGAGCAGAGGGAGGGCAGGGAGTGAGGGAGGGAATCTCAAGCAGACTCCACACTGAGTGCAGAGCCTTATGTAGGGCTAGGTCTCATGACTCTGAGATCATGACCTGAGCTGAAACCAAGAACCAAATACTTAATTGACTGAGCCACCCACATGCTCCTGATTTGGGTTTTATCAAATGATGAATGATTTTTTTCTAATGTCTTAGATTCAGTTTCTGGTATTTTGTTGAGGATTTTTTTTTTTTGCATCTACATTCATTAAAGATATTAACTTCTAGTTTCCTTTTTTGTAGTGTCTTTATTTTGGTTTGGGCATGGGTTTCTTTCTTTTTTTTAATAATAAGTTTATTTTTTATTGGTGTTCAATTTACCAACATACAGAATAACACCCAGTGCTCATCCCGTCAAGTGTCCCCCTCAGTGCCCGTCACCCACTCACCCCACCCCCACCCTCCTCCCCTTCCACCACCCTTAGTTCGTTTCCCAGAGTTAGGAGTCTTCATGTTCTGTCTCCCTTTCTGATATTTCCCACACATTTCTTCTCCCTTCCCTTATATTCCCTTTCACTATTGTTTATATTCCCCAAATGAATGAGAGCATACAATGTTTGTCCTTCTCTGATTGACTTACTTCACTCAGCATAATACCCTCCAGTTCCATCCACGTTGAAGCAAATGGTGGGTATTTGTCATTTCTAATGGCTGAGGAATATTCCATTGTATGCATAGACCACATCTTCTTTATCCATTCATCTTTTGATGGACACCGAGGCTCCTTCCACAGTTTGGCTATTGTGGACATTGCTGCTAGAAACATCGGGGTGCAGGTGTCCTGGCGTTTCATTGTATCTGTATCTTTGGGGTAAATCCCCAACAGTGCAATTGCTGGGTCGTAGGGCAGGTCTATTTTTAACTCTTTGAGGAACCTCTACACAGTTTTCCAGAGTGGCTGCACCAGTTCACATTCCCACCAACAGTGTAAGAGGTTCCCTTTTCTCTGCATCCTCTCCGACATTTGTGGTTTCCTGCCTTGTTAATGTTCCCCATTCTCACTGGTGTGAGGTGATATCTCATTGTGGTTTTGATTTGTATTTCCCTGATGGCAAGTGATGCAGAGCACTTTCTCATGTGCATGTTGGCCATGTCTATGTCTTCCTCTGTGAGATTTCTCTTCATGTCTTTTGGGCATGGGTTTCTACTGGTCTTCTAGGGAAGAGGCCTAGCACAGTGGATATAAAGATAATACTGGCCACATAGAATGGATTTGGAAGTTTTTTTTTCCAATCTCATTTTTTGGAATAGTTTGGGAAAAATAAGTACTCTTCTTTAAAGGTTTGATAGAATTTACCTATGCCAAGCCCTGTTCCCCTGGGGTCTGGCAAGACAGCTCCTCTATCAAGCTTGCTTCAGAACTACCACAGCAGGCTCCTCCTCCAGAAGGTCAGAACAAGCCCCAATCTACCCCATGTCTCTAAAGTCTCCAGTTTTATAGGTCAGCAGGTGTGGCTGGGATAGAGCCCAGAGGGCACTGCCCCACTCCTGGAGAGAAGGCTACTGTATGGAAATGACAATCTAAAACATTTAGGACATGCAGCAGGAAGATCATTTACTCTTCTCAGAGGGCTTCCCTGAGAGCCAGCATTCAGGGAGTTCCTCTCCAGGGACAAAGTAGCTGGCTCACATCATTTCACTCCCTCACTCTTCAGCATGAACACAGAGCCACCTGCAGGAAGCCACACAGGCTACCTAACTTGTTTCCAACCAAGTCCCACACCCCTGATCTCTGGAAGGACTCCCCTTCTCAGTCAAGCTTGCCTCAGTCCCAGCATGATGGGCTTCCTCTTCAGATGACCAGTAAAAGCCTCTGCCCATAGCACATCCCCAGCCAGAAAGTCCTGCAGGGCTTTGGTTCTAGTGGAAATAGTCAGGTCTCATTTAACAAGCACACCAGAGCACACCTAATTGAAACCAACCACATCCTGTCCAAGGACAAAACAGTACCCACTGCAGGCAAGGAGAGCCTCAGCACATGACAATGGACAAGAGCAGAGCACCTGCAGCACACACCAGAGATATTCCCTGAAGTGCCAGGCCCTGGATACTAGATGACCTCTTCTTCATAAAGCCACTACTCTCAAAAACAGGAAACATAACTTTTTTCTAACACACAGAAGAAGGAGGTATTTAGATAAAATGCCAAAGGGACAAATTCATCCCAAATGAAAGAATAAGATAAGGCTATGGCCAGATATCCTATTAAAAGAGGTATAAGTAACATCCTTGATGGAGAATTTAAAGCAACAATCATAAGGCTACTCATTGGGCTTAACAGGAGAATGGAAGACATTAGGGGATCCTTATCACAGAGGTCCTAATTAAAAAAGAATCAGTCAGAGATGAAGAATACAATAACTGAGATTGGAAACAGGCTTAATGCAATGAATAGTAGGCTAGAAGAAGAAGAGGAATGAATTAGTGACCTAGAGCACAACAAAATGGAAAATAAGGAAGCTGAGCAAAAGAGAGAAAGAAGAATTAGGGAACATGAGAATAGATTTAGGGAATTCAGTGACTTTACCAAATGTAATAGCATTCCTGCTATAGGGAATCCCAGAAGAAGAAGAGAGATAAAGAGCAGAGAAAATTTATTGGAAGAAATAATAGCTGAAAACTTTAATCCATGTTAAAAAGGGAGGGAAACAGACATCCAGATCCAGGATGCACAGAGAACTCCCATCAAAATCAACAAGAGTGGCCCACACCAAGACATATTGTAATTAAATTTCCAAAATACACTGATAAAGAAAAAGTCATAAAAGTAGCAAGACAAAATAATTCCTTGATGTACAAAGGGTGACCCATAAGGCTAGCTGGAGTTTTCTCAATAGAAACTCTTCTGGCAGACCAGGAGAAAGTGCATGTTATATTCAAAGTGCTGAATAATTCAATCAAATAAATAAGTAAATAATATCAGTGTGAGGGGAGAATTCACAACCAACACAACAGAAATACAAACAAGTAGAAGAGAATATTATGAAAGACTATATGCCATCAAATTGAACAACCTCAAACAAATGAAAAAATTCCTAGAAACTTAAAAAGTACCAAAACCAAAATAGGAGGAAATAGAAAACTTGAGCAGACCCATATCCAGCAAAGAAACTGAATCAATAATCAAAAATCTCCCAACAAACAAAAGTCCAGGACCAGATGGCTTCACAGGCAAATTCTACCAAATATTTAAAAAAGAGTTAATACCTGTTCTTCTCAAACTATTCCAAAAAATAGAAAAGGAAGGAAAACTTCAAACTTCATTCTACAAGGCCAGCATGACCCTGATATCAAAACTGGATAAAGACTCTAATAAAAAAGAGAACATGGATAAGAAATAAAATCTCAATAAAATACTAAGCAAACTGAATCCAACAGTACAGTAAAAGAATCTTTCACCATAATCACATGAAATTTATTCCTGGCCTGCAAGGGTGGTTCAATATTTGCAAATCAATCAGTGTGCTACATAACATTAATAAAAGAGAGGATAAGAACCATATGATCATTTCAATAGATGCAGGAAAATCATTTGACTAAGTACAACATCCATTCATGATTCAAAAAAAGAATCCTTAACAAACTAGGGTTAGAGGAGACATACCTTACCATAATAAAGGCCATCTATGAAAAACCCACAGCTAATATCCTCATGGGGAAAACTGAGAGCTTTTCCTCTACGATCAGGAACAAGACAGGTATGTCCACTCTCGCCACTTTCGTTCAACACAGTCCTGGAAGTCCTACCCTCAGTAATCAGACAAGAAAAAGATAAAAAGCATCCAAATAGGCAAGGAAGAAGTCAAACTTTTGCTCTTTGTAGATGACATGATGTTTTACATAGAAAACCTAAAAAACTGAACCAAAAATTGCTTAAGCTGATACATAAATTCAGTAAAATCACAGGATACAAAACCAACATATAGAAATCCACTGCATTTCTATGCACCAACAATAAAGCAGCAGAAAAAGAGATCAGGGAATCAACCCATTTACACTTGCCACAAAAACCATCAAGATAACCTAAGAATAGACCTAACCAAAGAGGTAAAAGACCTGTACTCTGAAAACTATTAAACACTGATGAAAGAAATTGAAGTAGATACAAAGAAATGGAAAAATATTCTATACTCATGGATTGGAAGAACAAATACTATTAAAATGTCTATACTACTCAGAACAATCTGCAAATGTAATGCAATCCCTATCAAAATACCAACAGTTTTCACAGAGCTAGAGCAAATAATTCTAAAATCTGTATGGAACCACAAAAGATGCTGAGTAGCCAAAACAATCTTGGGGAAAAAAAGAAAAGAAAAAAGAAAAGCCAGAGGCATCCCAATTCTGGACTTTATGTTATAACACAAAGCTGTAGTGATCAAGATAGTATGGTACTTGCACAAAAACAGACACATAGACAAATAGAACAAAAGAGAAAACTCAGAAATTGACCCACAACTATATGATCAATCTTCTTCAAATCAGCGAAGAGGGAGAGTTTGACTTCTTCTTTGCCAATTTGAATGCCTTTAATGTCTTTATGGTCAACTAATATTCGATAAAGGAGGAAAGACTATCCATTGGAAGAAAGACAGTCTCTTCAATAAATGGTGCTGGGAAAATTGGACATCCACATGCAGAAAAATGAAACTAGACCCCTCTCTTGCCCCATACACAAAGATAAACTCGAATTACAGACCAATATCCCTGATGAACATGGATGCAAAAATTCTCAACAAGATACTGGCCAATAGGATCCAATAGTACATTAAGAAAATTATTCACCATGACCAAGTAGGATTTATCCCTGGGACACAAAGCTGGTTCAACACCCATAAAACAATCAATGTGATTCATCATATCAGCAAGAGAAAAACCAAGAACCATATGATCCTCTCATTAGATGCAGAGAAAGCATTTGACAAAATACAGCATCCATTCCTGATCAAAACTCTTCAGAGTGTAGGGATAGAGGGAACATTCCTCGACATCTTAAAAGTCATCTACGAAAAGCCCACAGCAAATATCATTCTCAATGGGGAAGCACTGGGAGCCTTTCCCCTCAGATCAGGAACAAGACAGGGATGTCCACTCTCACCACTGCTATTCAATATAGTACTGGAAGTCCTAGCCTCAGCAATCAGACAACAAAAAGACATTAAAGGCATTCAAATTGGCAAAGAAGTCGTCAAACTCTCCCTCTTCGCCGATGACATGATACTCTACATAGAAAACCCAAAAGTCTCCACCCCAAGTTTGCTAGAACTCATACAGCAATTCGGTAGCGTGGCAGGATACAAAATCAATGCCCAGAAATCATTGGCATTTCTATACACTAACAATGAGACTGAAGAAAGAGAAATTAAGGAGTCAATCCCATTTACAATTGCACCCAAAAGCATAAGATACCTAGGAATAAACCTAACCAAAGATGTAAAGGATCTATACCCTCAAAACTATAGAACACTTCTGAAAGAAATTGAGGAAGACACAAAGAGATGGAAAAATATTCCATGCTCATGGATTGGCAGAATTAATATTGTGAAAATGTCAATGTTACCCAGGGCAATATACACGTTTAATGCAATCCCTATCAAAATACCATGGACTTTCTTCAGAGAGTTAGAACAAATTATTTTAAGATTTGTGTGGAATCAAAAAAGACCCCGAATAGCCAGGGGAATTTTAAAAAAGAAAACCATATCTGGGGGCATCACAATGCCAGATTTCAGGTTGTACTACAAAGCTGTGGTCATCAAGACAGTGTGGTACTGGCACAAAAACAGACACATAGATCAGTGGAACAGAATAGAGAATCCAGAAGTGGACCCTGAACTTTATGGGCAACTAATATTCGATAAAGGAGGAAAGACTATCCATTGGAAGAAAGACAGTCTCTTCAATAAATGGTGCTGGGAAAATTGGACATCCACATGCAGAAGAATGAAACTAGACCACTCTCTTTCACCATACACAAAGATAAACTCAAAATGGATGAAAGATCTAAATGTGAGACAAGATTCCATCAAAATCCTAGAGAAGAACACAGGCAACACCCTTTTTGAACTCGGCCATAGTAACTTCTTGCAAGATACATCCACAAAGGCAAAAGAAACAAAAGCAAAAATGAACTATTGGGACTTCATCAAGATAAGAAGCTTTTGCACAGCAAAGGATACAGTCAACAAAACTCAAAGACAACCTACAGAATGGGAGAAGATATTTGCAAATGACATATCAGATAAAGGGCTAGTTTCCAAGATCTATAAAGAACTTATTAAACTCAACACCAAAGAAACAAACAATCCAATCATGAAATGGGCAAAAGACATGAACAGAAATCTCACAGAGGAAGACATAGACATGGCCAACATGCATATGAGAAAATGCTCTGCATCACTTGCCATCAGGGAAATACAAATCAAAACTACAATGAGATACCACCTCACACCAGTGAGAATGGGGAAAATTAACAAGGCAGGAAACCACAAATGTTGGAGAGGATGTGGAGAAAAGGGAACCCTCTTACACTGTTGGTGGGAATGTGAACTGGTGCACTGTTGGTGGGAAAGGGAACTTGTGCCGCCACTCTGGAAAACTGTGTGGTGGTTCCTCAAAGAGTTAAAAATAGACCTGTCCTACGACCCAGCAATTGAACTGTTGGGGATTTACCCCAAAGATTCAGATGCAATGAAACGCCGGGACACCTGCACCCGATGTTTCTAGCAGCAATGTCCACAATAGCCAAACTGTGGAAGGAGCCTCGGTGTCCATCGAAAGATGGATGGATAAAGAAGATGTGGTTTATGTATACAATGGAATATTCCTCAGCCATTAGAAATGACAAATACCCACCATTTGCTTCAATGTGGATGGAACTAGAGGGTATTATGCTGAGTGAAGTAAGTCAATCAGAGAAGGACAAACAATGTATGTTCTCATTCATGTGGGGAATATAAATAATAGTGAAAAGGATTATAAGGGAAGGGAGAAGAAATGTGTGGGAAATATCAGAAAGGGAGACAGATCATAAAGACTCCTAACTCTGGAAAATGAACTAGGGGTGGTGGAAGGGGAGGAGGGCAGGGGGTGGGTGTGAATGTGTGACGGGCACTGAGGGGGGCACTTGTCGGGTTGAGCACTGGGTGTTATTATGTATGTTGGTAAATTGAACACCAATAAAAATTATTTTATTAAAAAAATAGAAAGATGAATGGAAAAAAAATAAAGTTCTATGTTTAGAACAATGTCCTATTACCTGCTCTTTCCCACCCAATCACCCCTCAATGAGGTAATTGTTAGAGAAAATAGAGAGCCATGAGTACTAATGCAATTTTCTGTGTACTTCCTAAATGACCCAATGATTCCTTAGTTCTAGATGCTTGGAATGAATCTGCAATGTCAGAGATTTGTCTCATAGCATTCTGTAGTGTCGTGTATCTCCTTCATTTTAAATTATGGCAACTCCCTCGGTGTATGCTGCAATGTTCACTTCTTCTATTTTTTGGGCACTGGTCACTTACATCTGTATGGCGGGGACTTGTGACCACAACACGAGGATGGGGTTACTTTCTGATGCATGATGAGTGTGAACACAAAGATAACCCTAGAGTTTCGTTAGCTAACATGCTTCGATGAAAGAAAGGACTGACCCTGTGTTTTCATGGAACCCTCCAGTGAGGCTATTTGGAGTCTCGTTTTCTTACTCGCTCAGTGAATAGTAGGTCATCAATAGGCATAGCACCAGGGAAATACTCAAGCAATTCATAGCGATTGAGATAACTAAGTGTACAAGTTAAGTTGCATACTAAGGAAAAGGATAAAACTTAATAGAATAGGGGACTTTATCTAATTTGATAATTATGTGTTGAGAGGGAGAAAATGGCTTTTTAGGTTTTGAAATTCATTTATTGATTTATAATTCAAAATTTATTTTATTTTTTATTTTTATTTTTATTTTTTTAAAATATTTTATTTATTTATTCATGATAGTCACAGAGAGAGAGAGAGAGGCAGAGACACAGGCAGAGGGAGAAGCAGGCTCCATGCACCGGGAGCCCGACGTGGGATTCGATCCCGGGTCTCCAGGATCGCGCCCTGGGCCAAAGGCAGGCGCCAAACCGCTGCGCCACCCAGGGATCCCTCAAAATTTATTTTAAATTCTAGTTAGTTAATGTATATATAGTGTAATATTGCTTTCAATTGTAGAATTTAGTGATTCATCACTTAGATTTATCACGTAGGACTCATCAAATGGAAAGGATTTTAAAAACTCAATTCAAATTACTGTTCTCTATTGCTCTTACAGCAAATGTTAATGTTGTCTCTAAAAGTGTCTGATAACTGAGGAATAGCAGATATGGGAGGAAGGAGGATTTCTAATCAAGAAAGGAACCTCTTTTGATACCTAATATGATTGATCCCTCTTGACCTTGCAAGTTTTTACTGTCACCTCTATTAGAGTGTGGGTCACTTTCTCTGCTATCATTGTTCTCACAAACAGGGAATAGGGTGTTGGCCACCTTCCATTTTTGAGAAAAGACATGTCCTCTTAATGCCACACTTGGTCTGTGAGGATACCACTGGGCCAGACAGCAGCAGCTGGAGCAGCACGTGCAGACCTGCCTTCACTCTGAAAGTTCTATCATGACCCATCACCACGGTGATGTGATGATGCTCACCTTTAATTCCAACTGTCACTCTCTGAGCCAATCAAGTGCAGTTTTGTAGCAGGTGAGACGCTCCCTACAATGGGAAATCTGAAATGCTGTTTTAAAGGTATGTTCATTCTGATTTTCTGAATTCTGTTCTCTCAAGTTGGCTTGCTGACTGGTTCAGAAACTCTTCTTCTTCTTCTTTTTTTTTTTTTTTTGCATTTTCATTTCCACCGTCCCATTTGTCCACATTGTAAGATGAATGTATTTTTCTGGTTTTCCTGCATTACTTAATTTTGATTGTTTGATGAAGCTGGCTTCCTTATATATCTTCTACATTTAAAAGAATGTCTACTTCTATATGTCAACTTTGTCCATATTCTTATAAAGAACACACTCAGGAAACACACCACACTGCTCTTATGGATCACCTGGCAACATATGACGGGGAAAGGTCAGCTCTTCTCAGTGTAGATGTCAAAATCTGAAAGCAAATGTGAGCAGTCTAAATCCAGACATTTTCAGATGGAAGGAAACTGGGATTCCCTGTGGTATTTTCAGGGGTTGATGTGGATGCTTTCAGTGGTTGTCTGAGCAATGCCTTGGAGTGAATGAGAAGGGACCTGGCCATCGGGGAGGTGGAGTGAACATCTGTAGGCGAGTCATGGATGGTTGGATGGTCCTCAAAGAGAGTCCTGGGATGGAGTCTCGAGGCCGTGCATAGGCAGGGGACTGTCTAAGAGGAGACAGGAGCCTGTCCCCTGCCCTGACAGGGTCTAGAGAGGATGAAGAGAGCTGGGAGTAGAGAGAAGGTGTGAAGGAGGGAAGAAGGAAGGAGCAGGGAGGCACTCCCTCCAGCCAGGGTAGCTACATTTACCCTTGGACAGGCTTTATTCCAGGTCCCTAGACCATACCTTAGATCAAATGCAGAACAGTCAGCATCATGAGTTTAATTCCTGTCCATGATCCATCACACAACAGTGTGGCCACTCTGGAAAGTTCCCTCATTTCCCTATCTATCAAAGCCTACATTGTAAACCATGAGTTATCCCCCTGCTTCCCCTCCTGATGGTGCTACTATGGGCATTCCAGCAGCGGGTTGTCACGTGGCCTCCATGAGCTCTAGAGCGTCATTTCCATATGAAGGCTAAAGAGGGAACTTCCATCCTTCCATGCTGTGGAGCCATCTGAGTCCCCTGTCTAGATCCACCCAAGACCAGACCTCTAACTCATTCTGTAGCCATTTGAGTGCTGCATACCTACAAAGCAATTGTGAAGCATCCAACCTTCACTGTGCCCAGGGCTCTACTTGCAGTCAATCCCATTTCGCCTCCTAACAGCACTCCAGTGAGTAGGTGGTATGGACACTTCCACATCTCAGAACAGGGAACCGAGGCACATTGGGCTTTCTGGAACTCTGTCAGGTACGTGCACCTTCTAAGTAGGATGAGAACCCAGGACATAAGGCCTGCTCATGGTGCTTTGCTGCGTTGCTTTTTTGTTTTTTTAAACTTTTATTTATGATAGTCACACACACACACAGAGAGGCAGAGACACAGGCAGAGGGAGAAGCCGGCTCCATGCACCGGAAGCCGGACGTGGGATTCGATCCTGGATCCCCAGGATCGCACCCTGGGCCAAAGGCAGGCGCTAAACCGCTGCGCCACCCAGGGATCCCTGCTGCGTTGCTTTAATGTCTCTGATAAATCGGGGTATTTGCCCACAAAACCTGTCTATGGGGGTGGTTCAGTGCACACCTCAATGCAAAGTCTTCCTAAGTCCAAGTTGGAGGCATGACACTCCATGGGGCAACAGTTGTGTAGGGGGAATAGAAGACTGAAACAAGAGTCAATTTGGACTAATTCCCCATGGACTTCTGCCCACAAGATGCCAACACTGCTTTCTATTGCTATGCATTTCCCAGGAACCTGTGGGGAGGATGAGACAGAAGCTGCCCAGTCCACTTCGAGAAAGAAGAGATTTAAGAAAGTGCGCTTCTCTCTGCACAACCGGGTATACCCGATCAGTGACACAGAAGAAGGTATTGTGAGAATTTACTCATTAAGTGGATTTAAGAATAATTCTTTCACTAGTGACATACAAATAGCAGAACAGTACAAAATGCAGTGACACATTTTTCCATGACTTCAAATGTACAAATTTAACTGTTTCAAGTCGATCACCTTACTATAACCATGGAAGTCAACATGCATTTCCAAGTGTAATCTGGGCACCCATGTTCGCGACAGCAGTCTTCCTAAGAGCTAGAGATAGGCACAACCCCCCAATCCAGCATGGGATGAAAGGACACCTAAAATGTGATATGCACACAGGACAGAATGTAACTCAGCCATAAAAAAACCCCAAATGGCTCAATATGCTACAAAACGGATAGATCTTGAATAACCAATATGCTGTTTGAAAGAAGGCATAGGGAGAAAGAAGTAAATTACTTGACCCCACTTAAGGGATCAAATTACAGTAGGCAAACCCATAGACCCAGAAAATCGACACTGGATGGCTGGAGGCAGGAGGTGAGGGGAGGAGGAACATTCATCTCTTTATGGGGACAGAGATTCCTTAGGATGGAAAGGTTTGGATGTAGATCAGATGGCAGTGCTAAGTACACAGCACCATGACTGTAAACAGGGCTGCGGAGCATTACTTACTTATTAATAATAGCATCAACAACATCTATTTCATCACACAAAAATAACCATCCAAAGGAATAGAGGACACGTACGTAGCAGTATGTGTGAAGGCATGGAAGCTGAACTGGTCCTCTGACAGGTGAAGAAGTGGGAAGGTGGCTGGCCTTTACAGTGGGAAGGATGACTCAGGGGACACAGTCATGAAATGCAGAATGCATCGAATGTTTTGCATTTTGAGACTGACAATTGCTCACTATATAGATCCATTAAGCTTGAAAGCAAAGTCCAGATTCCTTTTCCTTCTTGCTCATCTGCTCTTCATTTCTTTGTCCATCGAGGAAGTTAGCCCAACAGCAGGTCGGGTCTTGCTTGCTCACTGTTCACACCTGAGCACCGTGTCCCCGTGTTCACCTCAAGCAAAACTCCCTAGGCCATTCCTGGGCAG
This sequence comes from Canis lupus familiaris, assembly GCF_011100685.1. Taxonomy (NCBI): domain Eukaryota; kingdom Metazoa; phylum Chordata; class Mammalia; order Carnivora; family Canidae; genus Canis; species Canis lupus. The sequence continues at coordinate 144,142 of NW_023330206.1, forward strand.
CAAAACCTATTTCCTGACAGATACCCTGTGTCCTTAGATCCCACGGAGGGACCAGCCGAGGACCTTCCCACGGACGAGGCAGAGGAACGTGCCTCATCTCTCCCTGAGGTAAGCTTGCCTCTCTTTCTCTGAGAAGGAAGGTTGCTTCATTGGTTTCTACTTCAAGGAACACAGGACCAAATTTGGATAATACACCTGAGGGATGAGACAAGCAGTCTCCTTTGTGGGGAGAATGGTGAATGAAAGACTATTGCCAATGACAGCAGACACAAAAAGGGGGGTATAACAGGGCAGCCTGCCTTACAAATTCTGTGGCATCCAGCACCCTCAACAGCAGAAAGTACTTCCCTCTCAAAAAGAATTTTGGATCAGTTGATCAGATTGGATTTCAGAGATCTGTTATTGAAAGCTCAAGCATCTTTAACAGGGTCCTCTTTCACCGGAGCGGGGGAACACTGACCCAACCTTTGTGCTCCACCCAGTCTCCTTCAGTTCTCACCAAACAAAAGAGCTCTGCAAACAGGGTACATGATGGTGTGATCCTCACTGTTTTTCTCTTTTCTCCAATCGCAGGTGGATGCTGAGACTATCCAAAACTGTATGTATTTTAAAGTAACATTTTTGGCAGTGAAATCTCGTGTCAATAGAAGTGTGGCCTCTGATCCCGGATTCCTCCTGGGAATGAGGGTCCGGGTGTGGTGAGAGAAAACTGTCCACTAAAGCTGTGAGACCATGTTGTACAGGGCCTGGAGGAACTATGGCATGTAGGAGGTGATGGTTTGTGTGCATGTGTGTCAAAGGGCGTCTGTGTCCACACTAGCGAGTATGTGTGTGTCTGTGTATCTATGTGGTATGTGAACGTGAGTGTGTGATTTCCCAGGAGGTATTCCCACACTTGCAGCACAATCGAGGGGTCAGCTTTCCAAAGTCATCTCATCACTGTGACACCCCTTACATGCTCATCCCTCCCTCACCACAGCTATATCTGGAGGATGCTTCCATTTACTTTCCTGAGAAGGAGATGGGGCAGAGATGAATGACCCAAACCCTTGACCCCCCCCACGTTGACAGCCAAGGTGGGAACCCAGGGGTTGGTCCGAATGTGGCTCTGGGCTATTGATGCTCACTAATCACTCAGTCATGGTGTCATTAGCTCTCAAAGTAGGCAGCAAAGGAGATCCAGCAACTGGGTCCTTCTCTCAAAACACCGATTCTACCAAAGCCCCCTACACGGCCCAACATTACCCAGAGGCCTCCATGGTCATGTAAACAAGGGCAGCTATAGGTGTACATATCAATGATTTGGGCCTGTCACTGGTGTTGAGTGCATATAGGAAAGGCCACATATTCCTGGAGAGCCCACAGATCCTGGACAGGGTGAGGCCCCATAGAGGGGAGCGCAGTCCGTACTTCCTAGCCACCCACATGCACACACTTGACTCCTGTCCTCATCCTTCTAAACTCCCTGACAAGTTCCCAGGCAGCCCCTCCAGCATCCTCACGCTGGCTCTGTGTCCTCCTAGCTCCAGTTGAGTCCCTGACTCAGGAAATTCCCAACTCAGAGGCGGAAGAAGAAACCTCAGCTCTCTCAGGTAAAGTCATTTTCTGCATAGGAAATGCAATTGATGCTTTCTTTCCATTTCCAAGGAATTAATTTCCTTGGCACTGCCAGTTAGTCCCGAGTTTCAATCACCCACTGATACCAAATTTAGAGGGGCTTTTAGAACCATCACCATTGGTTACACAACAAATGGCATCAAGCATTTTCTAGGAGTTGCTTTTCCTTCATGTCACATAGCTTGTTTGCTGAACAAAATGGAGCTATGAGATCTGACATTCAAATTTGGAGCCTTTCCTGCAGGTCACATTTACTACTTTTTTGTGATCTTTGACTCGAGGACTGTACTCCAAGTCACTTGCTAATGTCACCAAGAGAACAAAAGTCATGTGCAGATGTGCACAGAGGGATGTGATCCTCATAGTGTTTCCCTTTCACTAACTGCAGGAGGAGGGAGACCAAGATGGTTTCTTTATCAGACACTTCTCGAGGAGGAATGTGACTGATGCACAAGGTGGGTCTTTCCCCTCTGCTTTGGCCTGGAGAGCCTCCCTGATCCTGGGTTCCTACTGCGATGGAGGGTGGGGTGGTGGGAAAAAATGACTGTCCAGTAAAAAAAAAAGGTTGACTATGTTCTACAGACTCTGGAAGCAAGCAGGTCATTTAGGTATTGTGGCTTGTGTGTATGACGGCTGGGGGTTGGTCCTATGTGAGTGGATGGGGCGTGACTGTGCCGGTCAGTGCGTTGAGTGTGTGTGTTCCTTCACGAGACATTTCCCAATTATGCAAATCAACCCTAGTGTCCAGTGATCAAAAGTAAACCTCACCCCCACCGGGCACACTGCTTAGGATGCCACATTCCTCCCTCACCACAGCTGCACCTGGAGGTTTGCTTAGTATTCCCTTTCCTCAGAGGGGGATGAGTCAGTAACAAAGGGCACAACATCAGTCCTAGCTGGGGATGTGTCTCATGCAGGGTCCAAGCAGAGAAGATTCAGGAAGATATTTCAGAGTATTTCCTAAGAGCTTCATTATCCTTAAAAATAATGCTTTCAACTTATAAGCCCACACTGAAGTGTGAGGGGCAAATAGGAGCTCAAAGTAAAGCTTTGTCATTAACTTGGTGCCCAACACCAAGTTGTTGCAAATCGCCTACATGGCCTGGGCCAGGGCCAGGTAAAAGTACGCCAGTGCTCATGACAGGTGCCCCCACACCCAGTCACACACTTGCCACTGGCTGGGTGGCTCCTGAGTGAAGGGATCCCCAGTGACCTGAAGGACACCGGCATTTTGCAGAGAAAAGGACTGGAAAGAAATAGGATGTAGGCCTTGTTAAAATGCAGGGATGTCGGTTGGTTGAAAGCTTATATACTTAATTTTCCTTATGATGAATGATTAATGAACAATTATAAAACTCAGCGGAGGTTTCCTTGGATTGAATGAGCCTGCAGCAAAGTGTCTTTGAATCAATTCCCATCTTATGGATGAGCTGAGATGCAGGTAGGAACGGTGCCTGTTGAACCGGAGCAAAGCAACGGTCTTGAAGAGGTCCGCAACGCAGTGGAGCTTTGCTGAACTTCAAAGCGGCGCCGGGCTCACAGGACTCTGTCCGTAACAGGCCCTGTGCGTTTGGGGTTTACCCTCTTTCAGACAGACTATTTCATAAGGATTCGATTCCCTGTAGGAAGGAGTCAGAGGCAGTGTTTCTACGCACTTTCCTGCTCCTCTCCTCGGACCTCCTTCCTCCAGCTAAGATCGCCTGGCATCAGCTCGGTCCATCTTGATGACCTCCCTGCCTAATAACATACAAAGCCTCAAATTATCTACATCCTCAGGAGCATTGCTGTGGGGTTCACTTTCGGGATGCCTTTTCATTCTGTTCCCTGTTGAAGAGGGTATCCTTTCCCCATCCTGTGGTCTCCTCAAGGATTAACAAGGCATGAACGAGTGAATTTATTCTGGAACTCTCTATTCTGCTGCAGTGTGTCCCTACTTTTATGCCAGCACCGTGCTGCTTGCCTAGTACAGCTGTCTCAGGTACTTTGAAATCTGCAATAACCAAGCCACCACCTTCTTCTTGTTTCTCAACAACGTTTTGGCTATTTGTGTTCCTTTGTGGTCACATTTGCATTTTAGCAGGTTGTCCATTTTTTTAACGTGACATTGTGACTGAAGGCTGTGACATCGCCTCTGGGGGCCATTTATCCTAGAAACGAGGTGTTCACCTCAGCCTTTTAGTGTTCAGTGGGCTCACATAGTGCCTGGCACCTGTGTGTGTGACCAGGACAACCTACACGTGGATGTTGCTAACGGGCCAGCAGTTAAAGCAGGAGGAATGAGCAGGGGTTATGTCTTGCTCGTTGTTGGACGCTAGTGCTCTGCAGTCCAAGGGGAGTCTGTCTATACTCCATCTGTCACAATCATTACCTCGATAACTACATGAAAACGATTACAGAAAATAAACCCTCCAATGCTCACTCACCCTAGCCACATGTCAGGGGTCTCCATAACTGGTGGAATTTCACATGCCACATTTGGAGGGGAACAGTGTAAAGGGCGAGTAGAATGGACATGATGAAGTGGATTCCACAGCTGCTTGGTCTCACTGCAAAATTCGAAACTGTGATCTCTGCCCCGTTGAAGGTCTCTGACTCCCCTAAGCACAGTGCACATCTGAGAACACACCAGAAAGGTCAGGCAGGTAGATGCCGCATGACCCGCAGAGAACTCAACTAGAGTAGGATGAATGGGTGAGCCCCTCCCTCCAATAACAGGATTGCTCATGCTTGTGTTCCTACAGATTTGTGTCTGGAGAGCATAGACGGCTCCAGCAGTGGGGAGGAAGACTCGGCAGGTAGGGAACAGGGCTCAGGTAGGGAACAGTGGCAGAGGGCTCCTGGGAACCTGGGGGTGCATCTCCTACTCTGGAGAATGCAGAGGGTGGGCAAGAAATCAAAAATGAAAGGGAAATACTGGCTAGCAATCTGATTCGTTCATCTCCTATTTTACTGACGTCATAGGACCAGAAATTGTGTCCAGGGGCCTTCGGTGTGTGCCGCATTTCTAATCCCCCTCCCTGGGTTTGCTGTCTTATGATCTATCCCATACAATGTGCACTTCCCACCCTTCTCTGCTGCCAAACGTCAAAGCTTGGTTTTGTTGCCCAGCACCACTCAGCAGTCGTGTGGCAGAGATTGGGTATCGTTCTTGTCATTGCCCTATGATGGACATGACCTGGGTGCCAGAGCAACCCTCTCCCAAATCTGAGAACCAGGAAACTAAGTTGTCATGTGAGCTCAGAGGTGGATGAGAAGGAAACTCTGTCCCGTGTAAGATACATGACGTGTAATGGACCTTCATGCTCCTGACCCATTTCCCATACCTTAAAGTCGACTCCCAGAGTTGGAGATGTTAAGGGGCATCTCCCCTATGGTCACTACATACATGCCTGGGTTGCTTAGGTCATGCCAGCTTCACCACACAAACCAGTTTGTCATAAACATGCTTCCATGAGTGAGAGGCCACATACTGAAGACCTGGAGATGCTCCTTGGCCACAAGGCACCTACCGGCCTGTGTGAAGGTGTGGCTGGGCCCGCTTCTCTCTCTCTCTCTCTCTCTCTCTCTCTCTCTCTCTCTCTCTCTCACACACACACACACACACACACACACAGTCTTTCCCAAGCATCCCTCGGACCTGTCACCGAGAACGGCCGAGGCTGAGGACAGAACATATGCTAGCAGGGCTACAGGGTCACTGTTCTTCTCACCATCCAATTCTCCAGCCTCACAGCATAGGCCTTGTCCCCCTACACCCTCCTGATGCCCACCCCGTCACCTGTCCTCAGACCTGCACCAGGGCCCTACCACCCTACCCTCCCTGTAAGGTTCAGCGCCAGGCCTGGCTGGCACCATGTGTTCAGTGGGCTACCCTATTGGATATTTTCCAGCACTTCACTTGAAAATTCAGGGGGAATTTTGAAAATTGACTACCCTCTCATTTCCACTTCTGCTCTATAACACTTCTGGGAACAGATGAGGTTGCTTAAGGCGGGCTCGTGTGCCAAGAAAGACCATCTTGTCCCAAGAGCAAACACTGGATATGTGGACACGTGTGGCACCGTCTCATTCAAGTTCCCCAGCCATCCCAGACCAAGATAGTTTCTCCTCACACAGAGGGTTCAGGGGATTGACTGAATGGGTGCCAGTATATCTCCTGCCAGTCCTTGGCTACCAATATTTAAGAACAATATGATTGTTGGAGGATGGAAAGGGGAAGGAAATGGAGAGTTGTTAGGAAAGGAGGAAGGGGAGTAGGGAGAGAGAAAGGTCATGTCCTGGTCACACTGTCACAGGGACAGTACCTCCCAGAGGAGGGACAGGATGACACACACATCATTCCTAGGCATGGAGAGAACCTACGGGTGGGACACGCAGCTGGGAGACGAGAGACCCACTTCCACCCTGTAGACATGAAGGGACTAAGTGCAGGGAGGCCCCAGGGCTGAGGATCCATCATCTTGAGGTCAGAGTCCCTCATCCCAAGAGGAGCAAGCCATGGGTTCTCACCCCTGCTAAGTTTCCATTTCCTTTCCCATGGCCATGCCAACCTCATTGCTGCCCTGCGCACTGGAAGACAACTCCACGGATACCGGGGATTCACGTGAAAGGAGCAACACTGTGCCTGTAATTAATTCTTCTCCTCCACTCTCTCTTTCACCTCCTCGCTCTGCTGCTCATAAGCACTTGTTCCTAGCTCTTCCCCAGCTCCCACCTTGATGATGCCCACCCTGAAGACCATTGTCTGCTGCAGGCATTGGGTCTTGGCACCTGCTCCGTCTATGGAATGATGCTACAGCCCTCTTTACCCCTCTTTCAGCATCACACTGACCCTTCACCACTGAGTCTGGGGATCAGACCTGAACAGCCCAGCAGGGAGTGGGGCTGGGGTCAGCAGGATGGAGTCCACCCTGTAGGAGAAGCCTAGGGAAGGGTACCTGCTGGGTGACCCCACTCAGTGTCCCCACTCCCTGCTTGGTTATCTGTGGTCATGCCCGATTCTGCCTCCCTTTCAGCTCTCAAGAAGCATCCCTTCCACGGACATCAGGGAAGCAGCGAGGGAAGAAATATTTAAGTTGGAAGAAAAGGAGGAACTAGGAACAAGGTGAGTTTGGCAGAAATAGAGGAAGCAACACAGGCACATGTTCTCTATCACCTCCCTGACCTACTTGTTGGCACCTCAGGAAAACCACCCAAAAAGCCTGGGTGCTGCCCTTCTGGGCTGAGCAATAAGAGGAGACAAGAGGAAGGCCATGATCCCTACAGGCGCTGAAGGATGACCTGAGTACATCTTACAGGGAATGGGACTCAACCCATAGAGGCCCTGAGGGGGCTGAGCCATGACCAGCAGAAGCTGCTGAACCTGGAGGGACAGGACTCAAGAATGTCTGTGCACTGCGCCCCTGTAGCAGAGGGCCCCCAGAGTTGTGCACCCCCTTGTTGTGCAGGACCCAGCCCTGCCCTTCCTACTGCTAATGGCAGCAGACAGGTTGCCCCAGAACATCATTAGTTGGGGTGGTGGCCTGATCCCACACTTCAGGTGTCTGAGGAATGAGTGAACATCCCACAGAGCCCCAGGGCCATGCGAGCAGCACAACTCAACTCGACTAGGGGTGCATCCCTGGGGCACAGAGCAGACCCGGGCATCAAGCAGGGACATGTGGATTGCCACTCAATTGGGAGCTGCCCATCTCCCGGGGTCTCCTGAGCCTCAGCGAAGCCTTGGAGGATGTTGGGGGGTAACCTCATGCACCGTTTCACCATGTGAGTGTGAGGCTCTATCGATTGTTCTCAATCTGCAGGCGGCCATCGGGGGGAAGGACCCGCCGTCCACTCCCAATTTCACCCATGTCCATCCCTCAGTGTGAGCACCGTGCAAAGTCACTTCCTGTGCGAGACCAGAGCACATCATCCCTGCCAGGCTGCCTGCAATGCTCATGGGCACAAAGTCTCCTCCACAAAATGGGCAGGTTGAGGGCTCCCCGAGACAGTGGGAAAGGCACAGCTAAGCAGGAGGAGGACCCGGCAGTCACAGTGGGCCACAGTCAGGGAAGGGGCCCCCGGGACACTGGGGATATAGCCTTCATTTAGCCCCGGGGGCCTGGAGGCTTCACTTTGCTCATGCCACACATGCGTCTTGCAGGCAACCTCCACCCCCAAATCCTCAGAAGGCAGGTCCAACAAGAAACCCTAGACTCCTAGGTAGAGCTGCCCCAAACAGCACAGCACTCCATCTCCTACAACTGCCCCTGATGTTTCCCGCAGCAGCACAGCAGGACAGTCTGACCTCATCCCAGAAGCTCCAGATTCGCCTGAGGTCCTCAGAGATGGCGAGCCACGAGATGCCTCGGCCTAGGTATGCAGCTTCGGTGGGGACTCAGAGGCTGGAAAGGCATGAACTGGATGCACCTGGACAGAAGGAGAAGAAACACGCCTGGAGGATCTGTTCCCCTGGACGTGACATGGCAGGCCTCCCCAACAAAAGACCTTTGTGCTTCTCACAAGCAGCATGGATCCCAGAGGAGATGACAAAGGGACCCTCGGAGATGGACACCACACCCAGAGCGGGGGGTCCTCATCACTGCTGATGATGGACACTCTGAAAAGGAAGCAATGATACAGGCTGTCAGGCATGCATTTTTGGGGTGAGACTGGCCACCTGGAACTGCGTTCAGCAAGCAGCCCTCCTGGCTTTCCGCCTGTCTGCTGGAGGGGCTGTTCCTCCTCCAGCTCTCCAGTCCTCCCCTGGGGGGACCTGTCCTCGCAGTGAGCGGCGGCCTGGCTCCCGTGGTCGAGGGCCAACCTGTTTGCAGGGTGGCCACTAAACGCCTCCCGTCTGGGACACATGTCTGCCTGCCTTGATTCCAGAGGCTGTCCCAGGATCCTTCTCATAACCATCACTTACCTATCCCGATACAAGCTGGTATTTTGGCAACTAGTAAAAAAGATCACTGGCTAACTCATCGGTTGGGAAAAGAGCGTGCAATACAGTGGAAGCTGCTGGACAACAAGTCTTGTCTGACCCCACACCCCCGTTGGAAAGTCCCGAGTCTCTGACAGTTTGGGTAACTCCTCACCCTTACTTTCCTTATTTTCTTTGACAATGTCACAGCAGGGAAAATACTATCATTTTCAATGTTTATTAATGTATTCCTCACACAATTTTAATGATTATTAATAGAACTATGAGTTAATACACTTGATTAATGTGATTGTTTCTGCTTTTATTTGTAAGGCCTTTTAAATAATAAGAATATCCCAAATTGCAAAAAAAAAAAAAAGGCGGCAGGTGGGGGTGACTGGGTGGCGGTCAGTGAGGTGGGCACTTGGGATGAGCACTGCATGTTATTCTGTATGTTGGCAAATTGAACACCAATAAAAAATAAATTTATTATGAAAAAAATAAAAAAAATAAAACCCTTAAAATAAATAGATAAAACTCAAGCAAGCAAACGAAAAGCTGATTGGGAGGAGAAAAAAAGTAAACAATCTTGTGGAGCCAAAGACTTATTAATGTACATGGAAAGAGGACAAAGATTTGGTTTCTAACTCCAAGTATCAAAATACCTTCTCCATGAGGCAGTCCTGAAATTTTATTTTATAATCTTGATCTTTGTGGTATTTCAAGAGATGACATCTCTTAACTTTAAGAATGTCACAGAAGATTAATCCCATTTACACAAGATGAGTACTTCTCTGAGCAGTCGGTTTTCAACCTCAAGTCTTTTGGGTAGCTGAACCAACCCATAATTAAAGCGGTCTTTTCTCTGACATCGTAACTTTAGTTTTCACATGAATAATCCCATAAAGTTGCTTAGCTCCACTTGGGGGGACAGACACCGTAGAAAAGCCAAACTCAATGCCAGATACCATCCTTGTTACATTGGACTATTTTGAAGGTTAGAGTTATCAGTACTGGTAGGAGAGAGGACTAGGAGTAGGGTCGGGCTGTCCATTGGGGTGTAAGGAGCCCTGGGGCCAATTTCACTTAGTGACCACCCCAGAGAGGGGTGATGTAGAGAAGGCTCGTTCAAATTATCCTTGAAGTGATAAAGATTGGGGATGTCACAAGAAGACTAAAATTATCCTAGGGGATGGACTTTGAGGGTAGTATACAACTCTCTCAGCTTCTATTTGAAGCAAAATGGTCTGCCCCTGGCCCCCAACAATAGAGAACCAGTGCCTTGGTGTGTTGGTACAGTGCAGCTTTGAGCAGCACACATGCGCATTATACATTTAGGGAAGAGCATGCTAACTACCTTGGATGTTTCGGGAGATGCCAGCACTATGTGCTCAGCCCACTGGATCTCATGCCACTAGACACCAGGGGTGGGATCTACATGTCTCACAGGGTCAGGGGACAAGGTGCTAGTCCAACTAGCAGACTCCTTTCAGCTCCAAATGAAAATTATGGAACTGAGATACTGTTTCAATTCTGCTGTTTCAATTCACATTTCTCTTTAGAGATCACTCTAATGACTTTAAGATGCCTTGAAAGCCTAGAGCAGTATATTCTTAAATTGAGGGGTTATGAGACGTTGATTGGTCTTTTGTCCGAGTTTAAGTCCCAGTGTGCAGCCAGTCCTCTAGGGATTCCAGTTCTGGTAATGGGTGTAGTGCATCTGTAGGTGGGCTCTGAAAAATATGCTGCTAAGAACGGACTGTCTACCCTGAACTGATTCATTTCATATGTTTTTAAAGATACTATTTGTTTGAGACAGAGAACAAGAGAGAGAGAGAGAGACCTTGAGCACAGAGGGGGAGAGAGAAGTAGACTCCCCACTGAGCAGGAAGCCTGACTCAGGGCTTGATGACCCATGATATTATGACCGGAGCCACCCAGGCTCCTCTAGTTTCAGATCTTTACCAACAGGTAATCTCATTATCATTAAAAGCCAGCTGCGTCCTTGATCATGTGGTATGGGAGATGAAAGCCCGTCCCCTCCTAATTCTAACCAATGTGTCATTCTCACGATTTAGGTGGTCAAGAGAAGAAAGGGAACGAACTTTTTCTGAGTGTCCACTAAGAGCCCATCTCTGTGCCAGGAATGTTATATATGATACCTTGTTCCACCTAATTTAATTATCGTGATTTTTAACCATAGTCCACATATAAGAAAACAGAGGCTCAGAGATATTAAGTAAATCATATAGAGTCATAGTGGGCAGGTGACAACAACAGGATTTGAAACCATGTTTGGCTGACTCCAAGACCATGACTTTATGGATAAATAGCAATGACTTCTCAGGAGTCCCTAGCAAATGCTACCAAGGAATTATAAGAAGGGGTCCTAGCTTTGCTAACTGAGAGGACCAATGAGAAAAACAACAGGCTTTTAGCATCTCTTAGCATCATTCTTGGCTCCCGTGCCCGACTGATACTGTTGGTGCCTTTTGTTGTTTCAGTGGTGTTGTTTCCACGATCCATTTGAGCCACCCGGGCACCCCAGGATATTTTTCTTTAACCCAGTGTACCTCGGTGCCAAATTCCCAACTTACCTCACTGACCATTTATCCTTTACGTCTTTAGCGTGTTTCAGGGCTTTGGTCTGTTTCCCAGCATGATGGTGGGGTCTCTCTTTGGTGGCAAGTTCAACATAAAGATACTAAATGATCAGAGAATAGGGATCAGATGTTATAGAGACAAAACATTTGTTATTTAGTATTCAGTCATTTTCATTCACTTCTAACCCTTAAATGGGAGTGTCTACTTGTTTTCGTCCTGATGTTTTCACGTATGATATGCATTTCTTTTCATTTGTTTCCCTCTGTTTCACATTCGGAAACACATACACACACATCCGAGTCACCTAATACCCTTACTGTTGAGTGTGGCCTGATCTAAATCCATGTGATAAAGAATGCCGATGGAAGAATGAGAGGATTCTAACAAAGCTCTCAACACATTCTCCCCCCATTTTGTCTGAATGCATAAAAGTGGTCACGAACAATAGATGGGTCCTACAGAAGGAATCAAGCAGTTCGGTTCACAGACCATTCATCCACCCAATGACGAAAGTTGTACACGATTTAGAAAGACAGACGTGGTATTGCTTGCTTAGGTAAAACACAGCCACAGTTATGATGGCCCCAAAGAGAACTGCTTGAAGTTAAGGGCCACGAGGCTGCATCAAGGACAACCCAGTGTGACAATCTGTTGCTGGGCTGCAGTGGGCAAGTATACATAACCACCCACTGTGACGCCAGCGCTGCAGGTTTGTGAGGCTCTGCTTATGAATCTCGCCTGACTCTGAAGCTTCTGCCCTCGCTTGGCTCTTCAAAGATCAGGAGTATCAGGAACTGAGGTGAAGACTGACTTCTGCTTTTTGCCTGCAGCCCTGTACAATACCTGGACATAAAATAGTCATTATCATTATTTCTGCTTTATTTGCATGTTATGGTCTCTGCTGAGAGATGCCTTTACTGCTTACTTCATAGAGAAATCGGGGATTGTCCTACTGTCCTACTGCAACAATCTTGGTTGCTGCTCAAAAAACCAATAATATATTTACCTCCTTAGCCCTCCCTTTCTTTTATCCTTTTTTTTCTTTTCTTTTCTCCTTTGTGTCAAACGAAGACACATTCTGTAGCTTGCCCATGATTCAAGCCTCCTACTGTGTTCTTGGGTCCTGCTCTCCCCTGTCCCATTCTAGGAGCCTCTGCCAGCAATTATCCGCTTCCCCTCTATATCTTCTCTATATCTTCGACCTTCCTGTTTCTTCAGTCCTTCATCTGCAAACAAAGTTTGCTCCCTTCCTTCACTAAGCCTTTTCCAATCTCTACCAATGATTTTGTTTCTTTCTACCTTTCACAGCCAAGCCGACTACGTATTTCTTCTTTTTCTCCTTAATTAATTTCTCAAGGTAACAGTATGGCTTCCGTGCAACCACACCAAGGTAGTCACTGTCCTTAGGACCGCCAAAAACTTCACAACGACCAAATGCAAGAAAGGTTCTCTGTAGCAACTGAAACTGCTCAGCTGTTTCATTCCTGAAAATGTTCTTCCCTGCTCCCCATCCTGGTGCTCTCTCCTAAGTGGCCTTCCTAGGAACTCCTCCATCTATGGTTCTGCCCTTCCCCAAGGTTGCCACTAGCTGGAGTCAGGGTTGGCTTCTTTTACCGGATACGTTCCCCTTGGGTAATCTCGTCTGTTCCTGTGACTTCAATCATTAATGTGAGATGGAGGATTTCCAAATGGATATATCCAGTGTTTCTCCTAAGTCAGGCCCAAATTTTCTTTTCTTTTCTTTTTTTATTGGTGTTCAATTTACTAACATACAGAATAACCCCCAGTGCCCGTCACCCATTCACTCCCACCCCCCGCCCTCCTCCCCTTCTACCACCCCTAGTTCGTTTCCCAGAGTTAGCAGTCTTTACGTTCTGTCTCCCTTTCTGATATTTCCCACACATTTCTTCTCCCTTCCCTTATATTCCCTTTCACTATTATTTATATTCCCCAAATGAATGAGAACATATAATGTTTGTCCTTCTCCAACTAACTTACTTCACTCAGCATAATACCCTCCAGTTCCATCCACGTTGAAGCAAATGGTGGGTATTTGTCATTTCTAATAGCTGAGTAATATTCCATTGTATACATAAACCACATCTTCTTTATCCATTCATCTTTCGTTGGACACCGAGGCTCCTTCCACAGTTTGGCTATCGTAGGCCCAAATTTTCAAAAATGTTCTGAACTTAACCATGTTCAATGCAGAATTTTTTATATTATCTCCATCTCCAGCCCAAATTTGCTTCCTTATCTATTTTCTCTACCTTGCTAAAAGACTCCTTGATCTCCCCGTCATGCAGACCAGACACTTGGGGGAGTCATCCTAGACTTTTCCCTCATTCCCACAACAAATGATCACGAGTTCGGGGCTCCTAACTTTGTGACAGCCTTTAAGTCTGACCCACCTTCTCCTTTTTCACAGATACAGCCCTAGTTCGGCCTCTTATATCATTTCTTCTCAACACATCTTCAAAAGCCTCCCAAAACACCTCCTCCGTTGGACCACTCATTCATCTTTCACAAGTCTGAGAAAGAGATTTTCTTAAGGCTCTGATCTAATCATATCTTAATGCTCAGAAAGAATTCTTTTTTAATTAATTAATTAATTAATTTATGATAGTCACACACACACACACACAGAGAGGCAGAGACATAGGCAGAGGGAGAAGCAGGCTCCATGCACCAGGAGCCCAATGTGGGATTCGATCCCGGGTCTCCAGGATCGCGCCCTGGGCCAAAGGCAGGCGCCAAACCACTGTGCCACCCAGGGATCCCGCTCAGAAAGAATTCTAATTCCACATATGAGAAAGGTCATATGATATTCGTCTTTTTCTGTCTGCATAGTTCACATTGCATTATGCCCTTGAGGTCCATTCAAGTTGTCACAAAGGGCAAACTTTCATTCATTCTGATATTTGTAGCTGCCTCCTACAGGACACCTCTTAGTCACTTGGCTCTGAAGGTCAAGGAAGCTTGTGCTCTTGATCCCATGAAACTCTTATAACAAAGAACACCCAGAAAGGAGCTCATAGCCCTGTCTGGGGTCTGATTTTTAAAACTGTAACCAGGAGGGATCCCTGGGTGGCGCAGCGGTTTGGCGCCTGCCTTTGGCCCAGGGCGCGATCCTGGAGATCCAGGATCGAATCCCACGTCAGGCTCCCGGTGCATGGAGCCTGCTTCTCCCTCTGCTTGTGTCTCTGCCTCTCTCTCTCTCTCACTGTGTGCCTATCATGAATAAATAAAAAATAAAAAATAAAAAAAACTGTAACCAGGAGACACCCCTCTAAGATCTAGGTCTGGTGGCTGGTATGGCTTACTCTTGTGGGTCCCCTAGGACTGTAACCAATGGAGAAAGAGTTCTTCAATAGCAACCACCCCCCAGGGCATAGCTAGAGAAAACAGTCAGGAGCTCAGTCTTCCTGTAAAGGAGGCGTGTTAGCTAATCGTTGTGACTGCAGCTTGAGGGGCAGGTTTCTAATTAAAAATGCATCTTGGGGCGGACTATAATCCTTTTCAGAGAATTTAGAGGACATATTCTATCATCGTCTTTAACCCTCTGGTGTGCTTCACAGTGCCAATATATCCTGGAAGGAAGATTTCTACACACCTGGTCCCTGGTTTATGCAGCTGCCACAGGGGATACCCCTTGATTGCCTGTCACTGGTAGCCTGGGGGGCTTGTATTCCTGAGTTCCACAGGACTATGGTAATTGGAAGGACAGTTTTTAGCAGGCTACCACCCCAAAGGCACTGCACAGACAGCATACTCGGGCAAATTCCCAGTCTTTCTGAGCAGGAGGCCTCTTCTCTTGTCCTAGATCTTTGGCCTGAGGGGTAGGTCTTAGGTCTGACACACATCTAGTGGTCAATAGAGCTGCTAAAAAGGAACGCAGGTTGTTGAATGACCTACAGTATTCATTCATTCATGAATGAATGAACATAGTAAGAATGTCACAAGAAGATGGAAAATATAGGAAACTATGGAATAGAAGACACAGAGCTGAATAATACAAAACTGAGCTGAAAAAAAAAAAACTGAGCTGAAAAATACACTAGAGGGTTTCAACAGAAAATTATAGATAAGGCAGAAGATCAATTAACTTGAAGATAAGACAGGGAGCTCACCTAATCAGAACAGCAAAGGAGAAGGAATGAAAAAAAAAGTGAAGATAGCCTTATAAACTTGTGGATAGCATAAAATGGACTAACATTTGCATCATAGGGCTTCCCAAAGTAAAAAGAGAGAAAGGGACAGAAATCTTATTTGAAAAAATAATGGCTGAAATACTAAATTCCCTAACCAGGAGAAAAAAACAGACATCCAGATCTAGGAAGCACAGAGGGTTTCAAATTAGGGGATCCCAAAGAAATAAACACCAAGACACATAATAATTAAAATGTTAAATTTAAAGACAAGAAGAAACCATTAAAAGTACCAAGAAAAAAATAATTCGTTACATACAATAGAACACACCCCTCTCCCTGCGCCCCCCCCCCACCATAAGAGTATCAGGTATTTTTCAGCAGAAACTTTGCAGACCAGAGGGAGTAACACAATACATTCGAACGGCTGAAAGAGAAAACCTTCTGACCGACACTAGTCTACTTGGCAAAGTTATCATTCAGAAGTGAAGGAGAGAGACTTTTCTAAACAAGCAAAAGCTAAAGGACTTTCTCACCATTAATACAGCCTTACAAAGGATGTTAAAGAAAAAAAAAAAGCAGAAACAACCCAAGAGATGCTAAAGAGATTTCTTTCAATTGAAAAGAAAGGGTGCTAATTAGTGTTTAGAACACATATGAAGAATAGTTCTCACTGGAAAGGTGCATATGTGGTAAAAGACAAATAATAAAAATAACTGATTACAATTAAGTAAGGGATACACAAAAGAAAAACATGTAAAATGTGACATCAGGAACATAAAACATGGGGGGAAATAATGTTGAGCTTTACAATGGGATCAAACTTAAGTTGTTATCAACTTAAATAGACTGTTATAGAAGTTGCTTCACGATAGCCATAAAGGAAAAACCTATAGGAAATATGCAAAAGATGAAAAGAAAGAAATACAAGCATACCACTAAAATAAATCAAAGCACAAAGGAAGAGAGCAAGAGAGGAAGAAAGGAAGAGATCAAGACTATACAAACAGCCAGAAAACAATTAATAAAATAGCACTAAGCCTATAATACATAATCAATAACTAGTCAAAATGTAAATAGACTCAATTCCCCAATCAAAAGACAGAGTGGCGAAATGGATTAAAGAACAAAATCTACCAGGGCACCTGGGTAGCAAAGTCAGTTAAGCATCTGATTTTTGGTTTAAGCTCAGGTCATGATCTCAGGGATGTGGGATTGAACCCCAAGTCAGGTTACATGCTTGGCACAGAAACTGCTTGAGATTCTCCCTCTCCCTCTGCCCCTCCTGCTCACGCTTGTTTGCTCTTTCTCTAAAATAGGTGAATAAATCTTTAAAAAATAAAATAAAAATTAAGACCTATCTGTATGCTGCTTACAAGAGACTCACTTTATATGTAAGGACACAGAGAGACTAGAAGTGAAGAGGTAGGAAAAGATATTTTGTGCAAATGAAAACCAAAAGAAACGTGGAGGAGTAGCTATACTTATATGGACAAGACAGACTTTAATAAGAGACAAAGATGGGCATCATATAGTGATAAAGGAGCCAATTCAACAAAACATATAACATTTGTAAATATGCACCCAACATAGGAGCACCTAGATATATAAAGCAAATACTAACAGACTTAAGCAGAGAAACAGCAATACAATAATAGCTGGAGACTCTAATTTCGCACTTATGTCAATGCATAGATTATCCAGACAGAAAATCGATATGGAAACACTGGCCATACAGTAGACCAGATACTTAAAAATATTCCATCTAAAAGCATCAGAATACACATTCTTTTCAAGTGTAGGATACTGAACAACAACGGGACAAAGAAGAAATCAAAAGAGAAATAAAAAAAAAATCTTGAGACAAATGAAAATGTAACATACCAAAACTTACGGAATGCAGTTCTAAGGCGAAAGTTTATAACAATGCCTACCTCTAAAAACAAGGACATTTTCAAAAAGCAGCCCAACTTTACACCTAAAGGAACTTGAGAAAGAAGAATAAATAAGCCCAAAGTTAGAGAAAGGAAGGAAATAAAGATCAGGGAAGAAGTAAAATACAAACTAAAAATACAATGGAAAAGATCGATGAAAGAGCTGGTTCTTTGAAAAGATAAACAAACTCGACAAACCTAGACCTAGACTCACCAACTAAAAGAGAAAAACTCAGAATGAAAGAGGAGATGGAATACTGGATACCACAAAAATACAAAGTATCAAAGAGATTCCTATAAACAATGATGTGCTACACAAACCGGACAACTTGAAAGAAATAGATAAATTCCTAGAGGCATACAACACCCCAACACTGAATGATGGTGAAATAGAAAATCTAAACAGACCAATGATGAGGAAGAAGATGGAATCAATAATCAAAAACCTCCTAACAAACAGAAGTCCAAGATCAGAAGGCTTCATTGCTAAATTCTACCAAACATTCAAAGAATGAATACCAATCCTCTCAAAGTCTTTTAAAAAATAGAGGAGGTGGCTCAGTATTTTATCATGCTTACATCATTGTTCCAGTGAGGCAAGTGTGGGAGAAAAGGAATGACTAAAGGATAGCCAGTATTATTCCTCAATGTGGATGCACAAGACACACAAAATCCTAACAGGAATTGGGAAAAGGAGAAATGGAAGATTTAAATAATTCTGAATCCAAATAGCCAAGAAAAATAAAGGTATTTCAGAGATCCCAATAACCATCTCAAGTTACCATACAATGTTTTACGACGTGGTAGCTGGAGGACAGGCGTGCTACTTAAAGCAGTGCTTTCCAACACTGGCTGCATATTAGAATCATTATTAGAATCATGGAGCAGCTAAAAGCACGCAGATGCCTACATGCAGAGAATCAGAAAGTCTGCTGTGAGGCTGGGGAGTCAGAGCCCACTCAAGGGGAGTTTAGAAATACTTCCCAGGTGGTTCTAATATATGGCCAGTGCAGAGAAGCACTTTGCTGAGATACAAGAACCTAGGCATTCCTGGCTAAGTGCTGGTGCCAGGGGAAGGGACGCAGGTAAGCTTTCAGCAAAGCAAATGGGCTCAATTTAGCATTTATGAAAGCTAAAGAACTTATCACCCTCTGCCGCTAGCTCACTAGGAGTGTAGGAAGCTGCACACCCCCACCCCCTCACTGCAGGCAACCTTTGGTGTGCCAGGACATCTTTAAGTCTAAGAGCATAAGTGATTCCTAATAGGCAGCCACTAAAACTATTGAAAATGGGGAGTCAGTCAAGTGGCCTGACTGCCAATGTGTGGCTTCGCTCAGTGAAGTCTGATGAAGCTACACGACAAAGATGAGTTGAACGAGAATAGCCAACTCATCTGTAATAAGAAAAGCATTTACATTTGTGGAACGCCCTTACCTTTAGAAAGCACATTTAATCACTGGCCAACATGGACATCTATTACAGCCAAGGCACTATGGGACACACATCTAAATAAGACGGGGTCCAACCCTCAAGGAACGAGGAATGGAGGGGAGAGCACAAGATCTATACCCAATTAGCTGTGATAGACTGGAAGCCCCGAGGCCAACTGACAATGAAACAAAATAGTTCAGAATTTGGTGTGTGGGCTGCAGAGCAGGGAGCCATGAAAGACTTTTCAAATGGCACCACCAAGGTTAGGGTTTCTGATGACAGGGATTAAAGAGCAAGTTTTGAAATAAATTAAATAAATTTGGTTTGGAGACCACAACAATAGTGTAACATAGGCCTTTCCAATTTATAAAATTAACTCTCTGCAGCTCCAGTCACAGGTAGTCAAGTACCAACATCCTTATCTTACCAAAATGGGACAAAATAAGGAAACTGAGGCAAAACAAGGTCAACTGACTTGCTTAGTTAGACACGGTAGGCACTCCATAATTACATCAGAGGGGAGACTTTTTTTTTTTTCTAAGCGCAGTTGCCTGTTTGACAGAGGAATAAGTCAGTTGCAGTGACAGGTTCAGCATCCTTACCTCGCTCAGCTGTGTCTTCAGTTCCTGTACTTTTCTGTATTCTGGAGTGTCAAGCACCACTTGGTATCTGTCTCACATCTTCCTCGCCTTATCAGTGTACAGGTAGTTAGACCTAAAGAAAAAAAAGAAAACAGAAGCACAAGTTAATCAGTCATTGAAAGAATTATATTGAGGCTGGTGACGTGGTAATGGAAGCTGTGCCAGGGTAGCTATGTGTCATGAAGATGTGCACTCGCCCAGAACTTGCGCACGTGCCGGCAGCGGACCGTGTCAGGAATGTCACACAGGAAGCAGCCCAGTCCCGAGGATCTGCAAGTCCTCCTTATATTAAATCTGTGTGGCAGAAACAGAAATAAAGCTGGCCAGGATTAAATGCAAACCAGGAACCAATAAGAGTAGTGAGACCTTCATGTTGATACAGGTTTCATTTTGGTTGAACACGTCCACCCTATACTCTTAGTTGGCTTGCACTCAAATGAATCACAGGTTTTTAAATTTAATCCTGAGCTAAGGAAAATATTGCTATTTGTTGTTCTTATACTGATGGGAGGAAAGCATGGATTGAATGGAGTGGCCTTTCAGGAGATGGAAACATTTAAGGAGAAACAAACATGGGAGGAGGAAGTTGCTAATGAGTATGGGCGTGGGGATGAGCAGGAGAAGGATACTACATGGGACCCAGGACGAGACGAGGTAGGGTGAGGGGCCGGTCATGGTTCAGTGTTGAATTCAGAGTGGTGGCCAGCAATGCTTGTAATTCCTAAACGTTCTTCCTACTACTGTTTCCGTGGTTGGAGAAATGCGGGGTCCCGCTTCCACACAATTTCACCTCCAAGCTGTATACCCAGTGTAGAAGGACTCAATGCAGCAGGCAGTTCAAAGATCACCAGTTGGCTTACATGTACACAGCCCCTTGGTATGAGCTTTTCTGAAAGACCCAGACGAGATGCTTACGTCACTGGTGATGTCTCCCACGTAGCGGCAACGGATCACTTGGGGTGTGTAAGGCAGTGAGATCACGTGGCCTTGCATCTTGAAGAAGTCTGATTTGTAGATCAACTGAAAAAATGGCCCAAAACACACACATCAGAGACCACATGGCTGACATTCCTCCTGGGGTGCCACAGCCTGCCCTCTCTCTTAAGAAAATACTCACCTCACTGACAGCCTCTTGTGTCTTCTTGACTTGGCGGATTTCAGGTGTATCAGGAGTTGTGTGAATCTTGTCTTTCAGTCTGTGGTACAATTGTCCATACACGTGGATGGAACTGGAGAGTATGATGCTGAGTGAAATAAGTCAATCAGGGAGGACAAACATTTTATGGTCTCATTCATTTGGGGAATATAAAAAATAGTGAAAGGGAATAAAGGGGAAAGGAGAAAAAAATGAGTGGGACATATCAGAAAGGGAGACAGAACATGAGGGACTCCGAACTCTGGGAAACGAACAAGGGGTGGTGGAAAGGGAGGTGGGTGGGGGGTGGGGGTGACTGGGTGACAGGCATTGAGGGGGGCCCTTGATGGGATGAGCACTGGGTGTTATGCTCTATGTTGGCAAATTGAACTCCAAAAAAAAAAAAAACTGTCGATACTATCTCTACACTGGAAGCAAAACCACTGCAGGTATTTAGTGTGGGAAGATGAGGGCAACTGTTGACTAATCAATAATCAAATATTCTACACAAAGAGCCATTAGAGGAGCAATTAAGGATCAAGGAAGTGTCTGACAGGAAAAAAGAGGAAATGGTACTTATTTTAGTTAGGTGAAGAATTCTGAGCATAAAGTCTTCCACATTCTATCAGATGGTTGGATATGGTCAGATATACAGGCCAACCATGTATATAGAAAACCAGGGTCACGAATTAGACTAAAATGCAAATTCATTAGTAATTGTTTCATAACGAATCTCAAAAAAGGAATTAATTTACATCATAATCTGTGAATTGGGATTGACAATGGCATTGCCAAATACAAAAAGACGTCACCGATGGATACAAACACCAAAATGGTAACAAAAAGGACCCTCTCATTCCTTGATGATACAGAGATTTCTAACTAACATATAGTACAAAGCCGTGGCCTCTGAAACTCAATACCCCCCCCCCCCCGCAGAATCAACATTCACTGTACCTCAGTGGTAACATTGTTCACCCTCTGGACATGGACAAATGGGATTTCTTTAGGGCCAAGTGTGTATCTGTGTGCCTTGATGTGTTCCCACTCTTCTCTGTATTTGTACTGGGAAGGCAGAGTCAGAACGAGTTCGCTGCTGGGTCACAAAGAGTAGCTGTACATTCCTCACACAGGAAGGAGCTGCTGCTTACATTTGAAAATCACTCTCCATGGATTAAATACAAGAAAAAGTCAGGGACAAAATGTCACCAGTAAACAGGACCTTGGCAATTATTTTCTTGGCTATATAAGCCAGGTGCAGAGAGGAATAAAATTCAGTGTTGCCTAGAAAAACCTGCTGGCAGGCAGCTATGAAAATAAAAGGGAAACCGTGTGTTTTTATGTTTTTTAAAAATTTTTTCTTGGTGTTAAATTTGCCAACATAGAGAATAACACCCAGCGCTCATCCCATCAAGTGCCCCCGTCAGTGCCTGTCACGCAGTCACCGCCAACCACCGCCCACCACCCCTAGTTCGTTTCCCAGAGTTAGGAGTCTCTCATGTTCTGTCTCCCTCCCTGATATTTCCCACTCGTTTTTTCTCCTTTCCCCTTTATTCCCTTTGACTATTTTTTATATTTCCCAAATGAATTAGACCATAGGATGTTTGTCCTCCTCCGACTGACTTATTTCACTCAGCATAATATCGTCCAGTTCCATCCACGTTGAAGCAAATGGTGGGTATTTGTCATTTCTAATGGCTGAGGAATATTTCATTGTATACATAGACCACATCTTCTTTATCCATCCATCTTTCGATGGACACCGAGGCTCCTTCCACAGGTTGGCTATTGTCGACATTGCTGCTATAAACATTGGGGTGCAGGCATCCCAGCATTTCACTGCTTCTGTATCTTTGGGGTCAATCCCCAGCAGTGCAATTGCTGGGTCGTAGGGAAGATCTGTTTTTCACTCTTTGAGGAACCCCACACAGTTTTCCAGAGTGGCTGCACCAGTTCACATTCCCACCAAGAGTTCAGGAGGGTTCCCCCTTTCTCCACATCCTATGATTTGTAGTCTCCTGCCTTGTTAATTTTCGCCATTCTCACTGGTGTGAGGTGGTATCTCATTGTGGTTTTGATTTGTATTTCCCTGATGGCAAGTGATGCGGAGCATTTTCTCATGTGCGTGTTGGCCATGTCTATGTCTTCCTCTGTGAGATTTCTGTTCCTGTCTTTTGCCCATTTCATGATTGGATTGGTTGTTTCTTTGCTGTTGAGTTTAAGAAGTTCTTTATAGATCTTGGAAACTAGCCCTTTATCTGATATGTCATTTGCAAATATCTTCTCCCATTCTGTAGGTTGTCTTTTAGTTTTGTTGACTGTATCCTTTGCTGTGCAAAAGCTTCTTACCTTGATGAAGTCCCAATAGTTCACTTTTGCTTTTGTTTCTCTTGCCTTCGTGGATGTATCTTGCAAGAAGTCACAGTGGGCGAACTCAAAAATGGTGTTGCCCATGTTCTCCAGGGTTTTGATGGAATCTTGTCTCACATTTAGATCTTTCATCTGTTTTGAGTTTATCTTTGTGTATGGTGCAAGAGAGTGGTCTAGTTTTGTTCTTCTGCATGTGGATGTCCAATTTTCCCAGCACCATTTATTGAAGAGACTGTCTTTTTTTCCAGTGGATAGTCTTTCCTACTTTGTCGAATATTAGTTGACCATAAAGTTGAGGGTCCACTTCTGGATTCTCTATTCTTTTCCATTGATCTATGTGACTGCTTTTGTGCCAGGACCACACTGACTTGATGACCACAGCTTTGTAGTACAACCTGGAATCTGGCATTGTGATGCCCCCAGCTATGGCTTTCTTTTTTAATATTCTCCTGGCTATTAGGGGTCTTTTCTGATGCAACACAAATCTGAAAATAATTTGTTCTAACTCTCTGAAGAAAGTCCATGGTATTTTGCTGGGATTGCATTAAACATGAAAATTGCCCTGGGTAACGTTGACATTTTCACAATATTAATACTTCCAATCCGTGAGCATGGAATATTTTTCCATCTCGTTGTGTCTTCCTCAAATTATTTTAGAAGTGGTCTGTAGTTTTTAGGGTGTGGATCCTTTATCTCTTTGGTTAGGTTTATTCCTAGGTATCTTATGCTTTTGGGTGCAATTGTAAATGGGATTGACTCCTTAATTTCTCTTTCTTCAGTCTCATTGTTAGCGTGTAGAAATGCCACTGACTTCTGGGCATTGATTGTGTATTCTGCCATGCTCCCAAATTGATGTATGAGTTCTAGCAATCTTGGGGTGGAGTCTCTTGGGTTTTCTGTGTAGAGTATCATGTCATCAGCAAAGAGGGAACGTTTGACTTCTTCTTTGCCAATTTGAATGCCTTTTATTTCTTTCTGTTGTCTGATTGCTGAGGCTAGGACTTCTAAGACTATGTCAAATAGCAGTGGTGAGAGTGGACATCCCTGTCTTCTTCCTGATCTAAGGGGAAAGGCTCCATGTGCTTCCCCATTGAGAATGATATGTGCTGTGGGCTTTTCGTAGATGCCTTTTAAGATGTTGAGGAATATTCCCTCTATCCCCACAATCTGAAGAGTTTTGATCGGGAATGGATGCTGTATTTTGTCAAATGCTTTCTCTGAATCTATTGAGAGGATCATATGGTTCTTGTTTTTTGTCTTTCTGATATGATGAATCACATTGTTTTATGAGTGTTGAACCAGCCTTGCGTCCGGGGATACTTCCCTCTTGGTAATGGTGAATAATCTCCTTAATGTACTGTTGGATCCTATTAGCTAGTATCTTTTTTTTTTTTTTTTTAGAAAGTTTGTTTGTTTTTTTTAATTTTTTAAAAATATTTATTTATTTATGATAGTCACAGAGAGAGAAAGAGAGAGAGGCAGAGACACAGGCAGAGGGAGAAGCAGGCTCCATGCACTGGGAGCCCGACGTGGGATTCGATCCCGGGTCTCCAGGATCGCGCCCTGGGCCAAAGGCAGGCGCCAAACCCCTGCGCCACCCAGGGATCCCTATTAGCTAGTATCTTGTTGCGAATTTTTGCGTCCATGTTCATCAGGAGTATGGGTCTATAACTCTCCGTTTCGGTGGGGTCTTTGTCTTGTTTTGGAATTAAGGTGATGCTGGCCTCGTAGAACGAGCTTGGATGTATTTCATTTCTATCTTTCTGAACAGCTTTAGTAGAATAGGTATGGGGTTTTTTTTTTTTTTTTTTTTGGTTTCTTCTTTAAACGTTGGAATAAATTCCCCAGGGAAGCCATCTGGCCCTGGACTTTTGTGTCTTGGGAGGTTTTTGATGACTGCTTCAATTTCCTCCCTGGCCTGTTCAGTTTTTCTATTTCTTCCAGTTCCAGTTTTGGTAGTTTGCGGCTTTCCAGAAATGCGTCCATTTCTTATAGATTGCTGAATTTATTGGCGTATAGCTTCTCATGTTTTTAAAATTGTTTGTATTTCCTTGGTGTTTGTAGTGATCTCTCCTTTCTCATTCATGATATTATTAATATGAGTCTTCTCGCTCTTCTTTTAATAGGGCTGGCTAATGGTTTATCTATCTTACTAATTCTTCAAAAGAACCAACTCCTGGTTTTGTTAATCTGTTCCATAGTTCTTCTGATATCTATTTCATTGAGTTCTGCTCGAATGTTAATTTGTCAAATCTCTTCTTCTGCTGGGTGTAGGATCTATTTGCTCTTTTTCATCTAGCTCCTTTAGGTGTAAGGTTAACTTCTGTATTTGAGTTCTTTCCAATTTGTGGATGGCTGCTTGCATTGAGATATATTTCCCCCAAGGACTGCTTTTGCTGTATCCCAAAGATTTTGAATGGTTTTATCTTCATTCTCATTAGTTTCCATGAATCTTTTTAATTCTTCCTTAATTACCTGGCTCACCCTTTCATCTTTTATCAGGATGGTCCTTAACCTCAACGTGTTTGAAGTACTTCCAAACTTCTTGTTGTGATTTAGTTCTAATTTCAAGGTATCATCCTCTGAGAATAAGCAGGGGATGATCCCAATCTTTTGGTATCGGTTCAGATCTGAGTTGTGATCCAGTATGTGGTCTATTCTGGAGAAAGTTCCATGTGCACTTGAGAAGAATGTGTATTCAGTTGCATTTGGATGTAAAGTTATGTAGTTATCTGTGAAATCCGTTTGGTCCAGTCTATCATTTCGAGCTCTCGTTTCTTTGACATGTACTTAGAAGACCTATTTAGTGTAGAAAGCGCTAGATTGAAGTCACCAAGTATAAGTGTATTATGATCTAAATATGTCTTAACTTTGGTTATTAATTGATTGATATATTTAGCAGCTCCCACATTCGGGGCATATATATTGAGGATTGTTAAGTCTTCTTCTTGGATAGATCCTTTAAGTATGATACAGTGTCCCTCTTCATCTCTCACTACAGTCTTTGGGATAAATTTCAGTTTATCTGATATAAGGATGGCTACCCCTGCTTTCTTGTGAGGACCATATGATTGGTACGTGGTTCTCCAACCTTTTATTTTCAGGCTGTAGGTGTCCTTCTGTCTAAAATGAGTCTCTTGTAGACAGCAGATAGATGGGTCCTGCTTTTTTATCCAGTCTGAAACCCTGGGCCTCTGTATGGGGTCGTTAAGCCCATTCACGTTCAGTTACTATTGAAAGATATGAATTTAGTGTCATCATGATACCTATTCAGTCCCTGTTTTTGTGGATTGTTCCATTGGACTTCCTCTCCAAGAGGAATTTTAAGAGTCCCCCTTAAAATTTCTTGGAGAGCTGGTTTCCTGGTCACATATTCTTTCAGTTCCTGCCTATCTTGGAAGCTGTTTATCTCTCCTATTGTGAATGAGAGCCTTGGATAAAGTATTCTTGGCTGCATGTTCTTCTCATGTAGGACCCTGAATATATCCTGCCAACCCTTTCTGGCCTGCCTGGGTCTCTGTGGAGAGGTCTGCTGTTAATCTAATATTCATCCTCATAAAAGTTAGAGATTTCTTATCTCTTGCTGCTTTAAGGATCTTCTATTTATCTTTGGAATTTGCAAGCTTCACTATTAAATGTCGAGGTGTTGAGCGGTGTTTATTCATTTTAGGTGGGGGAAGGCCTGTGTTTTTAGTCCCAGCACAGCTTGGAAGTTAGGACCTGCAGGGAAGAGAGGAGCGACTATTTTTGAGGCCAACAAGTGGCTTTCCAGATGGATTTACCAGAAAAAAAAAGACATATTAGGTGGTTGGATCTGCAAGTGTCTGATTTGGATACTGTAGGTTTGGGTCTTTGGTTTTGTGTACTGGCTGGCCGGCAAGCTTGGGTCCCAAGACTCCGAAGGCAGCAGAAGAGGGCTGCAGGCTGTGTGCAGCGCCCCCGGGCTCTGCCCTGCATGGGGCTCCCTAGCATCCCCAGCATCCCTGCAGGGTGGTGGGAGCCACTGGGCTAGGAAGCCCCAGATAGCAGGAGCCCCTTCACCCCCAGCTTTCTGCTCAGTGTGCAGAGGGCATGTGGTGGGGCCAGTATCGGAGCCAGCTAGCCCACAAGCAGTCCTGTCTGCCCAAGGGACGCACACAACATCCTGTCCCCAGGCAGCTGCAGCCGCCCATGGGGTGCCTGGGGTCACAGGGATGCTCCTACGCTTCTTGAAGCAAAGGCGCCGTGATGACCACACTCAGCGGGGGCCTCCACACACACCCCCGGCCCCCAGGGGCCCAGGTCAGCGCCCCTCCCCTGGCAGGCCGTGGTGCGGGGAGGCACCTACATAGGTGATCTGGTAGTGCTTTTCCCTGGAATGCTGGAAGGCGGCTGTGTCACCAGGGAGCCGGTATCCTGTGCGCTGGTCACGTCGGCCGGCACCTGGGTACAGGTCCTGCGGAGGGCGAGGGGTCAGGCTGCGCCGGGGCCCATCGAGTCATGCGCATCGCACGCGGCCCATGCCAGGCTTTCGGTCGGGATGCAGCGTGTTCTTGTTTACCAGGCCGATGTCATGAGGAGTCAGAGGAGTTCAAAGGGCCAGGTAACTAATGCATCATCCTTGACCCCCTGCTTCGAAACCGACAGGTGCCTGCGTGCTCCACTGCCCAGGCCTTGGGCTCAGGTCACATCTCTGAGCCCATCAGTCTCCCTGCTCGACCCCCACCCTCCTCGCTAATGCTCCCTCGCTTCCACTCTGTCGAGTAAATAAACCAAATCTTTAAGAGAGAGAGACAGAGAGTGAGAGAGATGCCTGGGGGTGCTCAGGGTGTGACGCTGGGTCATGGGATTGAGTCCCCAACGGGTTCCCGCAGGGAGCCTGCTTCTCCCTCTGCCTGTGTCTCTGCCTCTCTCTGTCTCTCTCATGAATAAATAAAACCTTAAAAAAGAGAGTGAGCGAGTGAGCGATGAGTGAAGGGGCCCATAGGAAATAATTCTTCTATGTTTTGAACGTATGCCCAATTACCTGCATGGAATCGAGCAAGAAAACGGGAGCAGTAGAGAGAACAGGCAGTCAGTGCCGCCTGTGTCGTGAACCCTTAGGTGGCATTCACATCATCACAGTCCCGGAGACAGTCATAATGATAAGGCACATCCCTGGAACCCCATTCCTCCAATAAACACAGTGTCAGGCCATGAAGAGGTCACGATTCCCCAATCCCTGGCAGATGGGGGAAAGGAGTTTCTGACCATGATCCTAAATAGCCTGTCTTTGGGGGGGGAGATCCAGGAGTAGGAATAGTATCAGAGACATCAAAGAGCAAATGTTTTTCAATATTCAGTACAGGAGAGTGACATCAAAGAGGGAAACCAATGTTGCCTGAGCAGGTAACACCCAAAAGGGATATTAAGTACGTGAGTGGAATCCAGGTCTTTCTCTTCTGAATTCCAACAGTAATTTCTAGCCCTTTCTCTTACTACTAGTAGTCCCTTATGATTATGTGTCTTCTCTTTGTCATCTTGGTTTTAAGTTGTTTGAGAAAGGTTGGCTTTCTTTCTCCCTCGTATCTTGTAGATGTAAATGCAATGTTGCTCTAAGAATGCCCATTGCTTGCGTGGTGTAAGAATCCCACCAACCAGGAGGGAAGACAGACTGTGTACTGTTTGGGTTTTTTCTTTGTTTTTTAACTCAGGTGAATGGAATAGCATTGACAACTGAGAACGTCAGGCTGAGATAAAGCACAAGCCAAGGAGGTTTCTGCAAAAGCCAGTGGCCTGGCCCTCGGAGGCCGCCCCTTAGACTTCTGCTGCCCCCTGCACTGGGTTCTCACTGCTCACCTCACTCTGGAGCTTGTGTGCATGAAGGGCCCATCCAGTTCCATGGTTTTCATAGTTGCAGCCACCTTGCCTCTGACGCTATCCATGTAGTCATGGTGGTAGATGGCCTGTGTCAGATAGAAGAGGGGTCAGCTGATTCTGATCACAGCAGCATCATTGGAAAGAAGCAAAGTAAATGGAAACCTAAGTCTCTCTTAAAGGAAGGAAGGAAGGAAGGAAGGAAGGAAGGAAGGAAGGAAGGAAGGAAGGAAGGGAGGGAGGGAGGGAGGGGAAGGGGAGGGGAAGGGGAAGGGGAAGGGGAAGGGGAAGGGGAAGGGAAGTAGGTAGGTAGGTTTCCCTTTGCCTCAACAACTGATCCATCATTGTCTTGTCCACAGGCTCGCAAGTGGGCATGTGGACCCCACAGCATGAGAGAAGCAGAGGACATGGCTCAGCAAAGGGAGGGAACAGCGGCTATGGTACGGCTCTAAGTTTCAAAACAATGGGTTTTTACATTCTAACTCGCTGGTGGGATTTGATATTTACTTACTAATTTGCGGGCTTAGTTAAAAGAAAATAAAAGAGCAGCCGTGTGCTGGCTCTGCCCCCCAAGTCAGAGAGTGGATGTGGCATGGGGCCGAGGCTTGGGCACCGGGCCTTCCCAGACCACGGACGAGGGGCCCCACGAAACCCACACCGCTCACTGCACGGCCTGCCCCCTCCTCACCCTGCCATGACCAGCTCTAATTTTCCAGAGGGCTGACCAGCAAGATACAACTGCTGCTCTTGACACGACGCCTCAAAAAACAACTTTTAAAGCAAAAAACTCTAAAACACTGAGTATTCCATAGAATTATAGCATTTCTACCTCCACCTTGGGAACTGATTGAACACACCAGGTTTTAGGAAATATGAGCAGAACCATAAGTACTATCTAGGACACTAACTCTGGTCTCCCAGTTAGCAAAAGCCACTTACTTTTTCTTTTCTTTTTTTTTTTTTTTGCCACTTCTGTTTGAGTGGTGGCCCCATTTATTACTGTCCACACGACTTCCCCACGGGGACTTACATCACTCAGTTGTTTCCCACTTTTCACAGCCTGCACATAGACTTGTGTGTCTGTGACCAACTTGTAGCCATTCCTGGTCTTCTGTGTGTGAGATTTGTACTTGATCTGCCAAGAGGAATAAAAGAAGCCTGTGGTAGACCGTTTACGGTTCTAGAAATTGCTGCTTTCATGGAGGGTTTGGTTGCTTTTAACTCATGACATTTACTTTCATTAGCACATATTCAATCGACCAGGAGGCATTTGAATTTTAGGACAATCTGCATAATCGATGCTTATAGTCCTATGGAGCTTCTAGAGCCTTCTAGCAGGCTTGACAACTGCTCTTCTAGGAACATTTACGCATTTTTACTGAAACCTTTATTACAGTGTTAATTTGCTTAGCAAATTCTCTCTTTATAAATAGGTCCTGTCTATAGCGTCACAAACACCTCACAAGTGAGATTTCCCTAATAGGAGAATCATGTGCTTGATAGATCTGAAATAGTCCAAATGTAGAGAGAGGTTCCAGGGAAGGACAACAGGACAGCTCGACCGTGTTGTTGAATAGAGAGCTACGCGCATTCCAAGAAACAGCCGTTCCCTGCTCCTTAGCATTCTTCTCCAGATCAGCCATCCTCAACACCATTTAAGACATAGCTGGTCTGTGACAATGTACATAACTCCCCCTTTGACTTAGACTACGTAGAAAAGGAAATACACTTTAAAAAAAAAACCATAAGATAGGGCAAACTCACATGGTTACATAGAACATAAGCATGCTTGGCATGAAGAATTTCAGGAATGTCCGAGATGTAGCATCCAATGCCCTTTAGCCAGTTGAGGTCATCCTTGTATACAATCTAAAGATTGCGGTGGATAGAGGGAATTAGAAAAAAGAAACTGACCGTAACTCAAACACCAAAAACACAGACACCCAGTGGGCCTGGGAGGACTTTATCGAATGACATTCGAAAGGTGTTATGCAATGAGGCTGTGGGTGCCGTGAAAACACTGGCACACAGAGCCCTGCTTCCAGGGACAGACCCATGGGTACAGAGGACAGCAACGCTGGAAGAAGGCCAGGGTACATGCAGGTGGGTCTGCTTCCCCTCAGGATGGGCATGTGGAGCCAGCACGGGGGACCTTCACAAGCAGTGGGCTTACGTTGCTGTAGATCTGATCTGTGACTTTCCTGATGTGGCTGTTGACTTGCAAGTCAGGGTGGCAAATCCACTCACAGAGGTGTAGGCAGTAATCAATCTCACTGCCTTTCTTCTGAGATTCCTTAGCAGTAACCATCTCCACCATGTCAGGCACGATGTGGATTCTCATCTTGTTCTTTTCATAAACTGATTTATATAGGCGCTGGGAAGATAAAATAACATGCCAATTATGTAGGAAATTGTGCAAGGTCTCAAGGCAATCTGGTTCTTAAATCCTTCTTATACACCAGAGAAGTCGAGGTAAAGAATGTATGGCAATCAGGTGGGATCTGGTAAATATTAAATTAATTCCGTATACTGTCTAACAAAGTCTTTTACTAAATACGCATCTCTAGGCCAGAAGGCATTGAAAAATTTTATTGGACCACTAGCATTTAAACGAATGGAATAGAATTGAAAAGATCAGAGTGTATTGCCTTTAGTTTGGCAGTACATAGTCTTCTGTCATATGTCAGAAGGAAGTCACATAAACGTCAGCTGTGTGTGTGTGTGTGTGTGTGTGTGTGTGTGTGTACTTGATACAACATTCTCACTGGTAAAAAACAGGGTTTGAGAAATACTGATCTAAAATGCTATGTAAGGGACGCCTGGGTGGCTCAGCAGTTGAGCATCTGCCTTCGGCTCAGGGTGTGATCCTGGGATCTGGGATCGAGTCCCACATCGGGCTCCTTGTGGGGAGTCTGCTTCTCCTTCTGCCTGTGTCTCTGTCTCTCATGAATAAATAAAATCTTTAAAAAATAAAATAAAATAAAATGCTATGTAAAAGGTTCACAATTAAGAGGTAAAAGTCTCTAAAGGAGGTTAACTTCTGAAAGAGAACTAGCTTCTTAGGACTGCAATGAAGGTTATAGGTAATTTTACAATAAAAGGCTTTACTTAAGAACATTCTGGGCATAAAGGGTTGAAGTTCATAAACTTTTTTAAATATATTTTTTATTTATTTATGATAGTCATACAGAGAGAGAGAGAGAGGCAGAGACACAGGCAGAGGGAGAAGCAGGCTCCATGCACCGGGAGCCCGACGTGGGATTCGATCCCGGGTCTCCAGGATCGCGCCCTGGGCCAAAGGCAGGCGCCAAACCGCTGCGCCACCCAGGGATCCCCGAAGTTCATAAACCTTAATACGATATCTAGATAGCTCATTGTAATTTTAGATTTTCTTTTACAATATACACAAACATATAATATATAAAACACATGTGGATGGAACTGGAGGGGATTATGCTGAGTGGAATAAGTCAATCAGAGAAGGACAAACATTATATGGTCTCATTCATTTGGGAAATATAAATAATAGTGAAAGGGAATTAAAGGGAAGGGAGAAGAAATGGGTAGGAAATATCAGAAAGGGAGATAGAGCATGAAGACTCCTAACACTGGGGGTGGTGGAAGGGGAGGAGGGCGGGGGGTGGGGGTGAATGGGTGGCGGGCACTGAGGGGGGCACTTGACAGGATAACCACTGGGTGCTATTCTGTATGTTGGCAAATTGAACACCAATAAAAAATAAATTCATTAATAAATAAATAAAACACATGAATCAGTAGAAAAATTCTAGGAGCGGAGAACTGGGGAAGGTAGAGGGTGGGTGAGAGGCCATCACAATGCACTTGACTTACATTGCTAGCCAGATGCTTCTGGTTCTTAGCATGCATCAGGGACATGGTACTGGTAGGCAGGATGTAGCTGGTGGCTTCACTCCATCCCAAGCTTCCTTGTACAGGTTCTACAGGGGTTATAAACCATTTTGTGAGTACAGAAAATGCACTCTGGTTGGATCTTTAGAAGGGGATTTTTCCTGTATCTTTTTTCAGACACTGCTTAACAACCCCTGATCTTCATACTCAGCAGGACCCAAGTCCCCCTCAGTAAATAATGGGTTTAATGCTGTGACCATAATTTTATGGTCCATTATTCTGTTCTCTTCCATAGTAATTATTTCAGTTTGGCAGTTATCATGGAGCACTGCATCTTGACAACAGTGGTGAATGTATGAATATGCATTTGTACAGCTATAGTACTGTAGGCCACAAAGAGTGACATTTTACTGTATGGAAACGAAAACAAAGTTTTTGACGCTGTGTTCCTTTGCTCTAGGTCTAGGAATTCCTGAAGGGTGAAAACCACTAACTTAAAATCTATTTATCCTATCTTACATTTTTGTAGCTAGTGGGAGCTCAAGAAAGATTTCCACTCCTAGGTATTTATTTACTCAAGAAAACAAAAATTACATATGCACAAAAACCTATACTCAAATGTATATAGCAGCTTTATTCATAATTGTCACAAACTAGATACAATCCAGGTGTCCTTGGACTGTGAATGAATAAATTGTGGTATATTCATACAATGGAATATCACACTCTGCAATAAATCCAATAAACTACTGGTTTTTACAGCAATGTGTAGAGTACACATGTGGATTTTACTAAGACAAAGAAACAGACCTGACGGCTGCAGACTTCATAATCCCATTTGCAGGACATTCTGGAAAAGGTTTTTCAAAGTTTGTTTCTTTAAAAATAGGTCCAGAAAATGCTTCTATGGGTCTCAAAGAAGGAAAAGGAAGAGGGTAATTTTGAGGTGATAGATTTTCTGTGGCTTCACTGGGGTGAATACATGACTTTGCATTTGTTGAAAGCCATAGTCCAGAGGCACCTGGGTGGCTCAGTGGGTTAAGCATCTGCCTTCAGCTCAGGTCAAGATGAGCTTGGAGAACGCTGCTCAGAGGGAAGTCTGCTTCTCCCTCTTCCTCTGCCCCTCTTCCTGCTCATGCTCTCTCTCTCTCTCTCAAATCAATAAAATCTTGTTTTAAAAAACATCCTGTAGTACTATATACTACAAAGAGTGATTTACTGTGTGTAAATTAAAACAGAATCAAGCTGAATGGGGAAGAGGACGCCAATGGAATAGAAATCATAACAAATAAACCTAACTGTGTTACAAATGCATAACAAGACTATGCTGAAGGAAGTGAGTTAGAAAACAATTTAGTTTATTTTTGAAAATGGTATTTTGACTCATTAAGCTATAGACAAAAATAACCAAATAAGATACTGTAGTTACTACATTTGTTTCTCACAGGAATATGGGTTAGCAATTCTCAAAACTATGTGCCGATAAAAGTTGAACAAATAGGAGCGCCTGGGGGGCTCAGGGGTGAGTGTCTGGCTTCAGCCCAGGGCGTGACCCTGGGGTCCTGGGATCGAGTCCCGCATTGAGCTCTCCTCAAGAAGCCTGCTTCTCCCTCTGCCTGTGTCTCTGCCTCTCTCTGTCTCATGAATAAATAAATACAACCTTTAAAAAAGTTGAACAAATAAGCAAACATGTCATAGGTAATGAGGGCCAGGCTTTCTAGGAAAAAAAAAAGCCACAAGTTGGAAAAATAAAAGATAGAAGTCTAAAGTCTGTAGTGTTGAATGATATAGGAAGCATCAATAGGAACTCATGGTTCAAAGCACACATATAATTAGACAAATATAGAAATAAATACTGATATGTATGCATATAGAGGTTAGTATCCATAATATATTTCTAAGCTCTGTCCATAGAAGGGTCCCAGCAGCAGTGAGCACGCCTAGTGCTGAGATTTTTGCCTTTGAAATGCCAATCCTTAATATATAAATCAGGGCTCCTTGGAGAGGGGGTATCTGGAGCAGGTAAATACAAGATGAACATCTTGTGGTGCCAGAATGTAAGGAAGCACTCAAAAACAATGACAGAGTATGTTAAGTTCTTATAGGAGCCACCCTGAAAGGCACCCAATGGGGAAAGGTGAAATGATTTGAGCAACAAAATAAATAGCAGTATTAGACTACATCACGTAGAAGAAATTAAATATCCATGAGTTCAGATATAATTACTTACTGATACAAGTAAAAAAAAAAAACCCAAATGGTAGGAAGAAAGAGTGGTTTCTTACCGAAGAATTCCAATTGATAAATGTAGGAGGGATGAAAAAAAAAAACAGAAAATCACCAATAGGCATATTTTATACTAAAAGTTGTTTCAGGCAAGACCCATCAATAGATGGTAAAATACATGAGAGAACATTTGAAGAGAAACAGGCTATCTGCAAAGTCCCAAAATATCTCCCTCCATGATATGTATTAACAACAAAGGGAAAAATCACGACATTACAGTAGAGAAGCTCAGCAGCCAGCCACCTAACCAAGTCACCACGTTCAACATCACCAGTTACCGGCATCACGTCCCACCTGCCATGATGCCGGAGAGAAGCTTTTGTGTTAAACTCGCCAAAAATGGACTGTCTTGATCTAATCATAAGAAGACATCATATAAAACCAAATGGAGGGGCATTCCACAAAATAACCGGAAAGTATTCCTCAAAAGTGTTACAATCAGAAAAAGACAAGGGAAAACTGAGAAATGATCAGATTGAAGAAAGCTAATGAGTCATATGAATTAAATGCAAAATGGGATGACAGGCTGGCGCCTGACATAGAAAAGCACATTAGTGGAAAAACCCTGGTGAAATCTGGATGAAGTCTGTAAGTTACACTGCAACAAGGTTAATTTAGTTTCCATGATTGTATTACAGACAAAACTATGCTGGAATTCTCTGGACTCTTTCTGCAAGTTTTCTGGAAACCTAAAAGAGTTTCAAAATAAAGTTTTAAAAAGTTTGTTGAATTAACCAATTCAGAGGAGACAAAAAAAAAGTGTCTTTGTAGGCTGTACGCCCCTTGTCCCTGGAGAAGCCAGGGAAGGACAAGTCCAGGGTGAGGGTAGCCTAGTTTCAACAGTGCTCACCTGCAATAAGGAAGGAGCTCCCAAATCTGTGCCAATGCACAGCATGGTGTGATATTCCACTTCGGGCTCAATGAATTGTCACTAGGACTACTGAGGAGATAAAATAGGAAACTGGAAGTGCCTGAAAAAACCTGGGCGGTAAGGTGCTTATCCCAACTATTCCGTTATTGTCTCCAGGGAAGAAGAGAAAAATAACTCACTCTGCTGTAAAGATTCTTCAGGTTCTTGGTTCTGTCATAATCCACTGTTTCTAGGACTGTTGTATCTTTGTCCTTAATCTGATGATAATTTTCTTTACATTTCACCTACACACAAAAAAGATGGGTTATTCTTTTCTGCTGTTCAAAAATACAGAAGGACAGGAATGGCTTGTGTCGGGAGAGAAGTCCAAGAAGACGCACCTCACTGGCATTAATGCCACTTTGAAGAGCAGTCACCTAAAGTGGTGTATCTGTGACCAGGTTCTAATTCTGCAGATTTTCTTTACCTGCTGCCATGTACCCGTATCTGTAAAGAAAAACCAGGCACCGGAAATGGTAAAATACACGTCTGCCATCAGCATGAGCAGTTTGTGCCAACTTAGATGAGCCTTTACTTCATTCTGGGTTCCTGCTTTAATACTAACAGAGACACAGTCGTTCTGTGTTCCTGCCAACTTTGTAGGGTTGTCAAAACCTGGCTCTTTGCCAGATCCTCTTCACCATTTTGTTGCCTTTTCCATGCATGCACCCCCATCCCTGAGTGCCTCAACCGTCCGTGAACCTGCCCTAGGAGAGCTAAACCATATCCTGGGGACATTTTCCAAATATCTACTTTTTTACTTCAGAACTTACCTCCCAAAGGTCAAAGCATGCATTTGCATTCTACTCTCTGCAGGCTAACCTAAGCAACTTCTGTATAGATGCTTGAGGGTGGTTCACTCTGAAACACCTCACGGGAAACGTTCTGGGTAAACCTCAAATGCTTAAACCCCTGGAGAGACCAAAACCGAGAAGGTCCCACACCAGAGCAGGTCACCAGGAGAGGCTGTATCAGGCAGGGGCCTCTGGTTTCTGTGGCTCACGTACTGTTAGAGCAGCTTTCTCTAACCCGGGCACAGGGCTGGCCTGGTTGTCACCCCACTGAAAGCACCACGATTTCACTGATCCACAGAGAGCCAGTCCTTCTGGGAAGATCTCACCTGACTCTGGAGATCACAGGATTTCTTGGCCTGGAGGATCTGAGGCATATCCCAAATGTAGCATCCCATGCCTTTCAGCCGATTCAAGTCATCCTTATACACGTTCTGCAGGAAAGAAGGGATGATGAGAGGTGACAGGTACTAATTGAATTTACAATCGGGCATTTTGATAATTTCCCATCAGCCATTGGCTGTGCTGAGTGCTTAGCAGTCATAGGGTGGGCCCCGCACCAGCTGGAGGGCTTTCCCGCTCTGACCTAAAGAAGCCTAGGAGGAGAGGAAGAGCTAAAGTTTTGTCTGGAGTAAAAAACAGGTTAAATATTTAACACAGGGGTCACATGGCTCAGAGGGGATTCTCACACCAAAAAGTGGTTATGCGTGCCACTGTGCTTTAAAAAGCAGTACAATTTATGAATACGGGGACAAGTGGAGCATAGGGGGCCAAGACACGGTTGAGTGAAGGTGTAACTAAGTCAAGCTGCAGAAAGGGCATCGTATATTGCTCAGGATGTCCTGCATGCTGTGGGCCCGAATTACGCCGGGTTCTTCTGGGAGAGACATCCACTGGTGGAAGTAGTGTTGGTACTCTAGGTCACGGAGGATGTACTGACAGTGTTTGGCCAGCACGTGATTCATCATATCGATGGGGATGTGCACATTTGCTTTGGTATCCGCATAATCTCTTCTGTAGTTCAATTAAGCCCCCTTTTTTTAAAGACAAAAAGAAGGATTAAAATGTTAATTATTCAGATCCATCTCTCTCGGGGTCTTATCCCTAGTATAGATCAGTACCTTTAGGATGAACAAAGGCTAAAGAAGATACTTTTTAAATAGATTCTTCATTCCCAATGTCCCTTCCTTTCAAAACACAGGGGTAAGTAGTCACCTTGTTGCTTTCTCCTTTTTCCAAACACGGGTACTTCACTGTGGGTTTGGAAGTGCAGAAGGGAAGGAAAGGGAGGAAAGCCCATAGTTACCAATGGTAACTGGCAGGGGTGGGGATGAATCTCAGGGAAGGAATGACTCCTTCCTCACCACCCCATGCCTCTCTCAACCGAAGAACGGTTCACAAACAGACCCCCTAATAGCACCCTCCAGGGTACAAATCCTCCGTCACAGTGAGCTTTGCTTTGCTTACTGCACTCCTCGTCTTTTGGAAATCCAGGCACTGGACCACACCAGGGAACTCACTGATTTCTTTTCCAGCCAGGTAGTGGCCCTTCTGCTTCTCATATGTCTCTTTGTATTTAAGCTGTGAAGTAGGCACAACTTAGTTGAGAATCTCTGGGATTTTTGGACCAGCTCCCCAGAGAAGACTCTTAAATGCACGGAGGAAAAACCACCACTGACCTCGCTGTTCACATAGTTGGCATGCTTAGCTCCCACGATGGGAATGTAGCGCCTATGCAAGGTGCAGCCGTAAGCGTTGGTCCCTTCTCAAGCCCCTTTGTACAGTATCTGGAACAAAGGAATATGTGTCAGCAAGTTTGCAGTCAACTTCCTTCAGGTATTGCTAAAAAGAAAATGGTAAAACCAAGGTAAAATATTTATGTTTAAAGGCCAAGAGCCCTTACTGCGTCTACCTAAGAGTATGGGAGAATCTTCTATCTTACTGCAGATTGAATCTACAAACACCAGGGTGTTCTAGGACATCTATAACAGAGAATAACTGTATTTAAAGTTATGGTAAAAGTGGAAATACATTTTCACATAGGTAGAGAATCACCAAAGACTGCTTCCCATTGGGCATACACACAGACACAGGGCACGCGCGCACACACACACACATCATCCTTAAATCAGCTGAATTAAATTAGTCTTCCGTCTGTTGGCTGGAGATATTTATACATGACTGCCAGAGAGGGACTGGCCTTTCCTCTCTTTTCCCTGTTAGTGGGTGTTCAGTCCTCTGCGCACCTACAGCTGGTATAGCACCTGCTACCTTATTATCTATTTGCCTGTCCATCTCCCTCATTGGCATGGGCTCCTGAGGGGCTTCTCTTACTGAGTGTTAGCCCCGTAGCACTTCCTCCAATGCCTGGCCCATTACTGGAGCTCAAAAAGAAAAATACCAGCTGAATAAATGCTACTTCTAATAAACAACAGCAGTTATTTCTAAGAAGATTAAATGCAATGATAGGTCTTTTAAGTTCAGTTGTTCACAAAATCAGCCAAGAAGATGAATTAAGAGCTTAAAATTAAGAACTGAGTTGTAAATCAAATAAAATAGAACTTACAGTACTGTAGAGTTTTCTCATGTCTTTGGAGTGGGTGATATATGGTGTATCTGGAGAAAATAGATACTTGCCCTTCAATACTTTATTAAATGTTTCTTTATGTTTTACCTAACAAGAGAAAACAAGACAAAACCAATCCACATCTTTGGTCAATATAAATGCATATTTAAAGTTTCATAGTTTCGGGGCAGCCCGGGTGGCTCAGCGGTTTAGTGCCACCTTCAGGCCAGGGCATGATCCTGGAGACCCGGGATCGAGTCCGGCATCGGGCTCCCTGCGTGGAGCCTGCTTCTCCCTCTGCCTGTGTCTCTGCCTCTCTCTGTGTATCTCTCATGAATAAATAAAATCTTTAAAAAAAATAAAAAAATAAAGTTTCATAGTTTCTACCCAAAAAGATAATAACCAGTCTACATTTGGAGATTTAAAACAAACTAATTGGTTAGATTTCAGTTCATTTTGCCTAATACAATAATTTGGACAAGAATATGGATGCTTTTTAAAAGAAGAAATGGGTAGGAAATATCAGAAAGGGAGACAGAACATGAAAGACTCCTAACTCTGGGAAACAAACTAGGGGTGGTGGAAGGGGAGGAGAGCAGGGGTTGGGGGTGACTGGGTGACAGGTACTGAGGTGGGCACTTGATGGGATGAGCAATGGGTGTTATTCTGTATGTTGGCAAGTTGAACACCAATAAAAAATAAATTTATTATTTAAAAAAATAAAAAAAAATAAAACCTGCATTCTCACTCTGAAAAAAAAATGTTCGTACAGTACATCTCTTACTAGGGACTTTAAAGACATGCCCACCAGAGATGATCTTCTAGTTTCCTGCCCCACTGTCCATTTTCTTACAAGCAGTTACCTGGAGGTGAGCAAATGCAGTCAATGACACACAATGAACTCCCCAGTCCATGCACACATCACTATACACAAAGAAAACTTACATCACTTTGACTGACTGAGTTAATCTTCACCAAAACAATCTCTGGAGGATCCACCACACTTGTGAAGTTAGGACAGTTGTCGAGATCAGCCTTCTTGTATTTTATCTGCAAGGAAACAGAGATGATTAAGACTGGTCTCCTTCCAGTGGGTACCTGCCCCCACATGACAGGCAAGGCGGCCAGGCATTAGGTAAGAACAGGGTTTGTGTACCTGATTCACCATTTCCTGGTTCTTCGTAACCCTCACGTAGTCCACAGAGTCCACGGGTATCCAGACAATGCCACGGAGCCACTCCAGGTCAGCCTTGTAGACATCCTGAGAGCAGGAAGAGAGATACAACGCAGGCATAAATGACTCAGGCACAGGATTCCAGACTGTAGGTCTGAAGCAACTTTTTCAGGAGCTTTTTAAGGATTTCCCTCTAGTGACTGTCATCTCTTGATGCAATCATGATTTCACCTGTTCACCAGAGAGGTATCCTGTGAGCCTATTATTATGAGCAAAGTACTGTACTAGGTGCTTTCAGAGATAAGTACAAAGGAATCTGGTGTGAAGAGAAGTCCTTTATAAGTGGAGAGTGTAACAGCAAGAACACTCAAGGGCTATGGGAGCTACGGGCAGGGAGCCATTGTATCTAGCATTGAGTCCAAGGAAGGGTTTTACCAGGGAGGGTGGGTTTTTAGAAGGATTTATATTTAATTACTTGGTACGTGGGAAATTTAGACTAACTACACAAAGGAAGTGATACAACTAAATGCTCCTGTATGGTAGAGTAGGGGACACATGCCCCTGGCCAGGCCTAGCTCTCCCCCTCCCCACCCCACATCAACCACAATGGAGCTGCTGATCTGGTTAAATGTCCATGACCATCGTTCTGCTGCAGCAACAGGGAGGTGGCAAGTTCAAGCTCACCACCTGGTGGCAGGCAGCCTCTGATTTCCTGTTTCCAAAGTGGTAATGAGAAGACCAGGTGGGTTAGCTCCAGGGTATGTCTGAGCATCAGGTCGATGCATGGAGTTTCTGTTCCTTAGGAACTGCTGGTGGCAGCTACACGTCTGGGCTCAGGCCTCACTGCAAGGTGGCCTAGGTCATGTATTCTCTTCCCTACCCTCACCCAAAGCTCTGTGCAAGCAGATTCTGGGCCCTCAGGTAGTTTATCAGGATTTTGTTTCTCTTTTGCTTTGATTCTTTGCAAGCAAGTCCTACATCAACACCTGAAGAAGAGACGCTTGGCAAAGGGCATACCCAGGTCTTTGCCTACACTAACTACAACCCCCATTTACTCTCCATTCTCACCCCAAGCCATTTATTATTTTAAATCAGCTGATAATCTCCCAGGCCAATGTGAGATGTTGGTGATGTCAAAGATGATGCAAAAACAAAAAAAACAACCAATGAAAAAAATTGGCTTTGAACGATACTCGGAAATAAGTCGTCAAAAAGGCAAAGCTGTCAATCACTGCTCCTGGTCTTTCTCTACAAAAGATTCAGCCTCAGTTCCCTTCTGGGAACAAATTCAGTATTTATGGCTCAAAGTTTCAAAGCCCGGTGCTTCCAGAGTACTGCCTGTAACTCTCTGAGTACACCATACATTCCTAGGTCATTAAGAAACAAAAATTACTTACATTGCTCTGTAGGTCAGAGGCCTTCCTTGCCTGGATAATGTCATTTTGGTCAGGATGACACATCCATTGGTGCAGGTAATTACGGTAATCAATATCACTGACGAGGTCCTGCCCATGCTTGGCAGCCAACACCGACACCATATCAGCGGCTATATATTGATCTTGGCCTTTGTTTTATGGTAGTCCTCTCTGTATAGTCTGTCATTCTGAATCTGGCCTGTGCGCTCAAACCAAACCAGTTTAGGATCATCTCTCATCGTCGAACACCAACATAATGACCTCTTTGTTTTACATGTTCAGCTTTGTAGTTCAGCTGGTGGGAGAAAAAAAAATAGAGATTCCATCGGTTGTGACAAGCTCTCAAGGAAAAGGGGAGCTTGAAACATCAGCACACACAGCCCCTCAGCCTTTTGTCACCTGCCTCCCCGAGAATAAAGAACAAAAAGCACTGACATAATAAATATGAAGAAATACCGATTTAAAAGTAGGAAAAATACATTCGTTTTCTAATTCTGCCTATGTTTTATTGGAAAGCTTAGAGATTTTAAGGAAGTGAGGGAATAGAAGAGAGTAAACACTCAGACCATAGCTTTTAAAGAAGCCAACAAAACAAACACTCTCAAAGCCCAGAGAGGACCAGAAGGGTAGAGGACTCCAAACATCCCCAGGCCTCCTAGCTCCAGGAGCCCCCAGCGTGCGCTCCTAGAAGGATAAATGACCTCGCTCTGAATGTCACCAGAGTGATGGGCGTGAACAAATGGTACGCGTCTGGAGGCAAAATGTAACCCGTAGCCCGTAGCTTTTTGTTTCTCCCAGCCTTCCTTGTAGAGATAGTAAAAGACAGAGAGCCACAACAGAGCTTAACCTAAGGAGTCAGAAGGGCGCTGGTCATGTGCATACATCTCCCCACCGTTACATTCCGGTCCTCGGTTCCCCCTCCCCCGCCCAGGAGTATCAGGCATCTGG
This sequence comes from Canis lupus familiaris, assembly GCF_011100685.1. NCBI lineage: Eukaryota > Metazoa > Chordata > Mammalia > Carnivora > Canidae > Canis > Canis lupus. Next base: position 186,715 of record NW_023330206.1, read on the forward strand.
CTGAAACCCATACCTGGTCCAGCATCTGGGCTGTCTCCTGGGCAGTGTGCAGCAAGGGGGTCTCGGTGAGGGTGTACTGTGATTTGGCATCATTCCAATCTTTCTGGTATTTACTCTGGAATTGAGAAGCCAGAGGTTTAACATACTTGATATTAAGAAATCATAATGTTGCTCGGGAAAATGCTAGCATCATCTCATGATTACAGTCTGTGTCTCAGACAATGACTGCACGCTGAGCTAAAGTAGGTGAAAATCTTTGGAAATGACATTTCATGATCGGGTAATTTTAGAATGACAGGTACTCACATCATTTAGGATCTCACCGCTTTGTTTTGCAGTCTCGTAATCAGCTCTATCATCCACGGGAGTAAAGTTGAGAGTTTCTATTTTTGGGCGGTATTTTTTCTATTGGAAAGAAAATATCTTTCCTCTCAGGCAGGACAAAGACACACTAGATTTAAGGGTCTTTCTCTACTAGAAGCACAGAGAGCCATATCTGAACGGCACCCTTCGAGACAATTTGACCTTTTTCTTACCATTTTATTTTATTTTATTTTTTAATTTTTTATTGGTGTTCAATTTACTAACATACAGAATAACCCCCAGTGCCCGACACCCATTCACTCCCACCCCGCGCCCTTCTCCCCTTCTACCACCCCTAGTTCGTTTCCCAGAGTTAGCAGTCTTTACGTTCTGTCTCCCTTTCTGATATTTCCCACACATTTCTTCTCCCTTCCCTTATATTCCCTTTCACTATTATTTATATTCCCCAAATGAATGAGAACATATAATGTTTGTCCTTCTCCGACTGACTTACTTCACTCAGCATAATACCCTCCAGTTCCATCCACGTTGAAGCAAATGGTGGGTATTTGTCATTTCTAATAGCTGAGTAATATTCCATTGTATACATAAACCACATCTTCTTTATCCATTCATCTTTTGTTGGACACCGAGGCTCCTTCCACAGTTTGGCTATCGTGGCCATTGCTGCTATAAACATCGGGGTGCAGGTGTCCCGGCGTTTCACTGCATCTGTATCTTTGGGGTAAATCCCCAATAGTGCAATTGCTGGGTCGTAGGGCAGGTCTATTTTTAACTCTTTGAGGAACCTCCACACAGCTTTCCAGAGTGGCTGCACCAGTTCACATTCCCACCAACAGTGTAAGAGGGTTCCCTTTTCTCTGCATCCACTCCAACATTTGTTGTTTCCTGCCTTGTTAATTTGCCCCATTCTCACCGGTGTGAGGTGGTATCTCATTGTGGTTTTGATTTGTATTTCCCTGATGGCAAGTGATGCAGAGCATTTTCTCATGTGCATGTTGGCCATGTCTATGTATTCCTCTGTGAGATTTCTGTTCATGTCTTTTGCCCATTTCATGATTGGATTGTTTGTTTCTTTGGTGTTGAGTTTAAGAAGTTCTTTATAGATCTTGGAAACTAGCCCTTTATCTGATATGTCATTTGCAAATATCTTCTCCCATTCTGTAGGTTGTCTTTGAGTTTTGTTGACTGTATCCTTTGCTGTGCAAAAGCTTCTTATCTTGATGAAGTCCCAATAGTTCATTTTTGCTTTTGTTTCTTTTGCCTTCGTGGATGTATCTTGCAAGAAGTTACTATGTCCGAGTTCAAAAAGGGTGTTGCCTGTGTTCTTCTCTAGGATTTTGATGGAATCATGTCTCACATTTAGATCTCTCATCCATTTTGAGTTTATCTTTGTGTATGGTGCAAGAGAGTGGTCTAGTTTCATTCTTCTGCATGTGGATGTCCAATTTTCCCAGCACCATTTATTGAAGAGACTGTCTTTCTTCCAGTGGATAGTCTTTCCTCCTTTATCGAATATTAGTTGCCCATAAAGTTCAGGGTCCACTTCTGGATTCTCTATTCTGTTCCACTGATCTATGTGTCTGTTTTTGTGCCAGTACCACACTGTCTTGATGACCACAGCTTTGTAGTACAACCTGAAATCTGGCATTGTGATGCCCCCAGATATGGTTTTCTTTTTTAAAATTCCCCTGGCTATTCGGGGTCTTTTCTGATTCCACACAAATCTTAAAATAATTTGTTCTAACTCTCTGAAGAAAGTCCATGGTATTTTGATAGGGATTGCATTAAACGTGTATATTGCCCTGGGTAACATTGACATTTTCACAATATTAATTCTGCCAATCCATGAGCATGGAATATTTTTCCATCTCTTTGTGTCTTCCTCAATTTCTTTCAGAAGTGTTCTATAGTTTTGAGGGTATAGATCCTTTACATCTTTGGTGAGGTTTATTCCTAGGTATCTTATGCTTTTGGGTGCAATTGTAAATGGGATGGACTCCTTAATTTCTCTTTCTTCAGTCTCATTGTTAGTGTATAGAAATGCCATTGACTTCTGGGCATTGATTTTGTATCCTGCCACGCTACCGAATTGCTGTATGAGTTCTAGCAATCTTGGGGTGGAGACTTTTGGGTTTTCTATGTAGAGTATCATGTCATCGGCGAAGAGGGAGAGTTTGACTTCTTCTTTGCCAATTTGAATGCCTTTTCTGTCTTTTTGTTGTCTGATTGCTGAGGCTAGGACTTCCAGTACTATGTTGAACAGCAGTGGTGAGAGTGGACATCCCTGTCTTGTTCCTGATCTTAGGGGAAAGGCTCCCAGTGCTTCCCCATTGAGAATGATATTTGCTGTGGGCTTTTCATAGATGGCTTTTAAGATGTCGAGGAATGTTCCCTCTATCCCTACACTCTGAAGAGTTTTGATCAGGAATGGATGCTGTATTTTGTCAAATGCTTTCTCTGCATCTAATGAGAGGATCATATGGTTCTTGGTTTTTCTCTTGCTGATATGATGAATCACATTGATTGTTTTACGGGTGTTGAACCAGCCTTGTGTCCCAGGGATAAATCCTACTTGGTCATGGTGAATAATTTTTTTAATGTACTGTTGGATCCTATTGGCCAGTATCTTGTTGAGAATTTTTGCATCCATGTTCATCAGGGATATTGGTCTGTAATTCTCCTTTTTGGTGGGGTCTTTGTCTGGTTTTGGAATTAAGGTGATGCTGGCCTCATAGAACGAATTTGGAAGTACTCCATCTCTTTCTATCTTTCCAAACAGCTTTAGGAGAATAGGTATGGTTTCTTCTTTAAACGTTTGATAAAATTCCCCTGGGAAGCCATCTGGCCCTGGACTCTTGTGTCTTGGGAGGTTTCTGATGACTGCTTCAATTTCCTCCCTGGTTATTGGCCTGTTCAGGTTTTCTATTTCTTCCTGTTCCAGTTTTGGTAGTTTGTGGCTTTCCAGGAATGCGTCCATTTCTTCTAGATTGCCTAATTTATTGGCATATAGCTGTTCATAATATGTTTTTAAAATCGTTTGTATTTCCTTGGTGTTGGTAGTGATCTCTCCTTTCTCATTCATGATTTTATTAATTTGAGTCTTCTCTCTCTTCTTTTTAATAAGGCTGGCTAATGGTTCATCTATCTTATTAATTCTTTCAAAGAACCAACTCCTGGTTCTGTTGATCTGTTCCACAGTTCTTCTGGTCTCGATTTCGTTGAGTTCTGCTCGAATCTTTATTAACTCCCTTCTTCTCTTGGGTGTAGGATCTATTTGCTGTTTTTTCTCTAGCTCCTTTATGTGTAAGGTTAGCTTTTGTATTTGAGTTCTTTCCAGTTTTTGAATGGATGCTTGTATTGCGATGTATTTCCCCCTTAGGACTGCTTTTGCTGCATCCCAAAGATTTTGAACGGTTGTATCTTCATTCTCATTAGTTTCCATGAATCTTTTTAATTCTTCCTTAATTTCCTGGTTGACCCTTTTATCTTTTAGCAGGATGGTCCTTAACCGGAGGTTTTCCTTCTTCACTCATGAAGCATCAGGTTAATTTCAGGTCACTTATATTCTTTCCACGGCCTAAACCCTCCTTTCTTCCTAGGCTTCCTAGGCTTTCTTCCTACACTTCCTAGGGAAGTGTAGCCCCATCCCATTACCCTCCAAGGCCACCCAGGCTACAGAGCAGATCTTTGTGCTGTGACAGAGATTTTCTAGACCCGTGCTGTCTGATGTGAAAGCCATGAGACACATGTGACAACAGACCACTTGAAATGTGGCTCATGGGACTAACTCAATTTTTAGTTTTATTTAATTTCAATTAATAGCTACATGTAGCTACATGCTACATTTTTGGACAGTACAAAACTAGAATCTATAGAAGTCAGAGACAGGAAACATTCATTCGTAATCTCACCAAGCTATGAAATCCACTCCTATGATGCTACTATGGCGTTGGCAAGAAAACTGAGAAATATAATATGTCCCTTTTTAAGGAACAGTGAATATTGGCAATTATTGGCCAATCTCACTTTTTTATAAAGATATTTATTTATTTATTCATTCATTCATTCATTCATTCATTCATGAGAGACAGAGAGACAGAGAGAGAGAGAGAGAGGCGCAGAAGTAGGCTCCATGCCAGGAGCCCGATACGGGACTCAATCCCAGGACTCCAGGATCACGCCCTGGGCCAAAGGCAGTTGCCAAACCGCTGAGCCACCCAGGGATCCCCTCACTTTTGAAGCTGGATGTAAAAGTCCTAAACAATGAAACACTGACAAATCGTTCTCTTAAAAAGATGATCATGTATGATTGATATCAGGAATGCAAGAAGGGTTAATGTCATTAATTATTTAACTGTGTCAATGGCGACAGGAAAATCAAGTAAGGGATAGGAAGAAAATTCCTGAACCTGATATTTAGTAGTGGTGTTCTATATACACTGCCTTTAAAGTCAAATAAGAGCCACCATTCACATCCTGCACACCTGATGCACCCTGCACGTCCAATTCAGGGAGTGTCACTGATCCAGGGCCCACCCTGTTGCCCACAAGAATCCCTGGCAGCCTGGAGCAAGGGCCACACCTCACATGTGTTGCTCTGCACCAAGGACTGCGTGCAACAGACTAGCTCCTGGGAGACACTTTGGTTTGAGGACTCGCCAAGGACTTTGCTGAACCTGCTTGAGAGTGCCTGGTGGATCTGGCACACTTCCACCTCACCTTGCCTCCCTAATTGCCTCATCGCCTATGTCCATCTGTAGCTCTCCAAGCCTTCCTTGGCTCCTTCCTCATTTTCCTTCATAGACAACTCCCCTAGTAAAATCCTTGCACATTTTCCTATCTTAGCATCTGGTTCCTGTGGGGCCTGGACTAACTCAGATGTCATATCGCCGCTTCTATTCAACACTGTACTGGACATCCTGTCACACTTTTACAAGGAAAAAGGTTGTATGAGAACAGGAAAAGAAGAAACAAAAGTGCTAATAAATGTAGATCATATGACTCTTTACACAGGAAATCCAAGACAATCCTAGACAAACCTACAGAATAATAGAGTTCAGCCAGGTTGTGTCACATAAGATTGACATATAGACATCAGTGGTGCTAGTATGTATCAGTAACAACCATTTGAAAAATGTAATCGTCATGATTATAAGGTCCCAATCACAAGTGTACTAGATGGTCCTTAATAAAAGCAACAACAACAACAACAACAACAACAACAAAATAAATAAATAAATAAAAGCAACAAATGTTTCTCAAGATGTCTTTAAAAGATTTCAAAGTTTTGGACCAGAGTATACATAACGTGACAATCACTTAAATTGACTTTTAACTTTCTTATAAGTTTTAGATAATAACAACCATAACACACAGATTGTTAAGACAGCAAAAGGACACTGCTGGGGGGCTGCATGGTGGTGCAGTCAGTTGAGCGTCCAACTCTTGGTTTCTCCCAGGGGTTGTGGGATTGAGCCCTGCAGAGGGCTCCAGGCTCTGCGCTCTGCATATAGTTTGCTTGAGACCCTCTTTCCCTCTTCTTCTGCCCCTCCCCACCACCCTCTTGGGCTCTCATAAATAAATAAATAAATAAATAAATAAATAAATAAATAAAGTAATTAAAAAAGTACACTGTTGGGAGAAATAAAATTTTTTGGGGGGGGGAAGAAATAATTAAATAAAATCTCCTGTCAGGGGATCCCTGGGTGGCTCAGCGGTTTAGCACCTGCCTTTGGCCCAGGGCGGGATCCTGGAGTCCCGGGATCGAGTCCCACGTCAGGCTCCCAGCATGGAGCCTGCTTCTCCCTCCTCCTGTGTCTCTGCCTCTCTCTCTCTCTCTGTCTATCATAAATAAATAACTCTTTAAAAAAAATCTCCTGTCAACCCAGTACAACCCCTTCACAAAATGTAGACAAGAATGAAAGTTTTGTTATTAAGCATTAAACCAGACCATGATGCATATCACAGGCATTCAGCTAAAGAAATTGGAATGATAAAGAAATCTCACCCTTTTAGATAGCTAGGCAGAAACAATCCATTACATACATACAACTGTCTTAGTCCAAAGGAAAAATTAAAACTTGGAGCCAAGTGCTTGGACAAAACTTCCACAGAGTTAGGGAGACAGAACCCCACACTCCTCTGTGTTCACCTTTCACAGAGGTGGCTCCAGAAAGACACACCTAGAATGCAAAACTGGCAAAAGGCTTGTTCAGCTTTTTAAAAGATTACATATGTGTGAAAAGAACAAAGAAGATTAGGATCACAAATTTTCTTTTTTTTTTTTATTTTTATTTTATTTATGATAGTCACACAGAGAGAGAGAGAAGCAGAGACATAGGCAGAGGGAGAAGCAGGCTCCATGCACCGGGAGCCCGACGTGGGATTCGATCCTGGGTCTCCAGGATCACGCCCCGGGCCAAAGGCAGGCGCTAAACCGCTGCGCCACCCAGGGATCCCGGATCACAAATTTTCAAAAGGAAATGCTGGAAAGAAAAGCAGGGGAAGAAAGTGTTCTTTCCCTTTTGGCACGAGGGACACATCAAAGTTCTTGAGACTAAAGCAAAGTTATTTGTTTTGTATATTTTTTAATTGGAGTTCAATTTGCCAACATATAGTATAACATCCAGTGCTCATCCCGTCAAGCGCCCCCCTCTGTGCCCATCACCCAGTCCCCCCGTCCCCCCGCCCCTTCCACTACCCCTTGTTTGTTTCCCAGAGTTAGGTGTCTCTCATGTGCTGTCACCCTCTATGATATTTCCCACTCATTTTCTCTCCTTTCCCCTATAATCCCTTTCACTATTTTTTATATTTCCCGAATGAATGAAACCATATAACGTTTGTCCTTCTCCAAATGACTTACTTCACTCAGTGTAATACCCTCCAGTTCTATTCATGTTGAAGCAAATGGTGAGTATTCATTGTTTCTAATGGCTGAGTAATATTCCATTGTATACATAGACCACGTCTTCTTTATCCATTCGTCTGTCGATGGACACCGAGGCTCCTGCCACAGTTTGGCTGTTGTGGACATTGCTGTAAAGTAAAGTTTTTAGTTAGAGGCAAATTCATAGTCAGATTCTTCAATTACTAAAGAACACTGAACATATAAACTCTACAATTCATTTAATAAGAATAAAATCAACCACAAAGGCAGCAGAAGAAAGGGCATAATTACGAGCACTTGAAGATAAAATAATTAGCAGAAAAACAGCATTAGGAGAAAAATAGGCAGACTGTAAAGAAGAGAAAAAGAACTAATCAGAATTAGAAATGGCAAAGTGACTATACCTATGGACACGGATCATATCATGAGAACCAAGAGAAACAAAGACAGAACGAGCAGCACTATCAGTATTTTGTTGATGTTTGAATTAGGACAAGCATACACACTATCAACATTGGGAAAGCTGTGGCCAATGCAATATGACATGTAATGCTGGTGCTCTCAATAGCAATTAAAAGAAAAAGAGATAGAAAAAAACCCATGTATTTCAGTGGAAAACTATGCATCCTTTATAATGTATACCCTTTTAGATTATCAGATTCTAGATTATCAGCTCAGATTCCTGTTCATTATCTTTGTGCGATTTTGTAACTCCTTGTATGTTGTAGGTAACTGATAGATATATAATTCTATCTAGCCTGGTAGTGACTTTCCGCTAATTTCCACCTGTGGAAAAGCAGTTTTATCTTTATTCATAATTCATCTCACCATCCCTTTATGTCATATAACTGCACTGTTTGGATTCTTCTTTTGAATTGGCTAGAACATCTGCCTCACATATTCACTTTATAACTCTATATGAGAGTCATGATTCTACCTTTTTTACCAATAGAAAGCTAAAAGAAAAAAATTTTTTAAAGGCTAATATAATAAGAATATTTTTATTGATGTGACTGGATGGGAATGTTGAGTATATCCAGCAAGAACTGAATAGTAAATGTACAATGGCAAAGTAACTTAGACACGTGAAAGAAACCACACCCTAACCAGGCTATCACTAGGGATGACATTAATAATAAATATGTGAAATAAAATTAAGAATAGCAAATTATTGATGTAATGGAATAAAATTAACAAAACTAAAGACTTGTCAAAGGGCAGAAAGCAAATATTGAAAAGATATAAATTCTTAACTTATTGTTATAATCAGAATATTTTTGGTAATCTGTCTAAATAATTATAACTTTAATCTAGAAGAAACAACAAAACAAGAGAATGCTAAAAGATACTAACTTTACCAGATATTTGCATAAAGTAATATTGACCCAAGAACAAAAACCAACTGATGAACATAAATAAAGGAAGCTCTCCCAAGAGCTCACTGTATTATTGAAGGATCTAGTCTTCAGGGGATCCCTGCATGGCTCAGGGGTTTGGCGCCTACCTTCAGCCCAGGGCGCCATCCTGGAGTCCCAGGATCGGGTCCCGCATCGGGCTCCCTGCATGGAGCCTGCTTCTCCCTCTGCCTGTGTCTCTGCTTCTCTCTCTGTCTATCATGAATAAATAAATAAAATCTTAAAAAAAAGAAGGATCTAGTCTTCAGTATCCAGATTGTTGACTACAGATAGCTAAGACAAAAAGACGAGCTTCTTTGGAGAAGATTCCAGTGAAAGGTGGCTCAGCAAAGTGAGGGAAACTGCCTGTCACAGTTAAGGTTTAGGCAGCAGGAGAATCTGGCAGCTAACTCTTCGTCCTCCAACCTCCACTCTCAGAGCTTTCCCACAAATCCAGCAGCAACAAACCCTCCGCAATGCTTCCCTGTCTCAGGGACACCTGGGTGGCTCAGGGGTTGAGCGCCTGCCTTGGGCCCAGGGCATGATCCCGGATTCCCCGGATCGAGTCCCACGTCGGGCTCCCTGCATGGAGCCTGCTTCTCCCTCTGCCTGTGTCTCTGCCTCTCTCTCTCCCCCCCCACCCCGTGTCTCTCATGAATAAATAAAATCTTTAAAATAAAATGCTCCTCTCTTCACAAACATCGGATAGCTTTGAGAGAGATGAATTTGTAAGATGCGGGCAGCCCCGGTGGCGCAGCGGTTTGGCGCCGCCTGCAGCCTGGGGTGTGATCCTGGAAGCCCGGGATCGAGTCCCGCGTCGGGCACCCTGCATGGAGCCTGCTTCTCCCTCTCCCTCTGCCTGTGTCTCTGCCTCTCTCTCTGTGTCTATGAATAAATAAATAAAATCTTTAAAAAAAAAAAGAATTTGTAAGATGCATCACATAGGAAAGAAAAAAATCCACTACCAATAAAACACCCAGTGAGGGTAAGGCCCATACTGATTACTGAGATGCCAATCCCTGATGTATCCATGATGCACAATGAATAGGACTTTTTGGTAGGTGGACGTATAGCGTGAAAAAATAATTTTCTAGAGGGACACCTGGGTGGCTCAGCCGTTGAGTGCCTGCCTTCGGCCCAGGGCGTGATCCTGGAATCCTTGGTTCGAGTCCCACATTGGGCTCCTGGCATGGAGCCTGCTTCTCCCTCTGCCTGTGTCTCTGCCTCTCTCTCTGTGTGTCTCTCATGAATAAATAAATAAAGTCTTTAAAAAATAATAAAGTATGTTAATTTCATTCATAAAAAAGTCTTTAAACACAGGCTAAACAACATTGGTTGGGGCTTAAGAATGCATTTATTTCAGGAATAGTTTCTGCTTGGGCATAACTGATAACATTCAAAAGGCAGAAAGTGATTTTTCCGTACAAATTATTATAACTCTAAAGTACCAAAGGGCATTCTGGAGATGCTAAGACATTTGGGGATAAAAAACATATGTAGTTTCCATAGCTTGGCTTTATTCCTGAAAGACTCCCTCATCCTTTTGACAACAGAAATATCCCCCGCTCGCTAAGGCCAGTTGTATATCAAATACTCCCATATACAAAGACTGGCCCCATCCCCATCCACCAATTTTCCAGTGATAAGAGAAGCTACAGGAGACAGCAGGAAGCAGACCAATAGGGAGATCTCTCAGGAACTCCAATTTGCTTCGCTGGAATTTTCTTAACCGTCCAAATACGTCTTTTGCCAAAGAGCCATAGTTGTCAATAGCAGTCAGGGAATAAATGACGCCAGGGGCAACACAGTTGCTCCTTACTCCGTTCTGGCCTATTCTACAGCCAAGGATTTGGTGAGATTGTAAACACCTGCTCTGGCAGCTGCACTATACACAAGTCCTGGAAATCCATTTTAAACAAGGATAATATTATTCAGAATGGATCCTCCATGCTCTTTCATCCAGGAGTTGTAAACTGCTCTCCACATGTAGAAGGTGCTCATCAATTTGGTTTCGATCACAGCATGCCATCCCTTTGCACTGATGTGTTTTGCAGGAGACCTGAACTGACCTCCTCCATTGTTTACAAAAAATTGATCTTACCATAAATATCTAAGGTGGATTTGACCAAATTGTTCACCGCCTTTTCTTTGCAGATGTTGCATTTTATGGGAGTGACCTGAGCCTGGTGGGCTCAGTTCATCTGCAGTAGATTTTAGTCAATCAAAGTTACGTGACGCAATGACCACATTACACCCCAGCTGCAAGATCTTGGTCATGATGGCCTTTCTGATACCTGTGTCCCCTCTGGTGATGATGGCCAGTTGGTCTTGCAGCAAGCCAGCAACCAGCCAGCTCTTGCCCTTGTCCCAAGTGCCCATCTCCACCAAGCATCTGAGTCTTAGGAGTGCTAAAGTCACTTACATGGTAAAACAAAACAAAAAAAAAATAATAATAATAATATTTTTTACTTTATTTATTCTTGAGAGACACATACACAGAGAGGCAGAGACATAGGCAGAGGGAGAAGCAGGCTTCCTGTAAGGAACCCAATGTGGGACTCCATCTCTGACCCCGGGATCATGCCGTGACCCGAAGGCAGAAGACACTCCACTCCTGAGCCATCCGGGTGTCCCTACAGGAAAATTTTTATGTTTAAAAAAAAATCAATAGCCTGTCTAAATTATCTCATTTTATTAAAAATAGATTATCATTTTAAATACTGATATTCCGTCAGAAGTCTCTTATTGACAGTTATTTTGAATTTCAAACTATAAATAACCCAGAAATAAATTTTGTTAAATGCCTTTATCCAAATTTCAGGTTATTGAGTATATGCTTCCTTTACATCTTTTTCTCCTTTATGGAGATGATCATGTGGGATCTCTTCCTCTCTTTTGTGTCAATATGGTGAGGTTTGGTTTTGTCTTTTTTAAAGACTTTATTTATTCATGTCAGAGAGAGAGAGAGAGAGAGAGAGAGAGAGACAGGCGGAGGGAGAAGCAGGCTCCATGCAGGGAGCCCGATACGGGTTCGATCCTGGGTCTCCAGGATCAAGCCCTGGGCCGAAGGCAGGCGCTAAACTGCTGAGCCACCCAGAGATCCCCAATATGGTGGGTTTTATTAAAAGATTTCCTCATATTGGACTATCCTTGCATTTCTAGTATTTCTCACTTAGTCACATGCTATTATGACTATCAATGCCATTGCACCAGTATTTATCAATGAGATTCGTCTGTAATTTTCTTTTAGAGACCGTTTTGTGAATTTGTGTTTGGGATTTTTTTTTTTAGTGAAATAGCTCTGTCAATTTTGATCTGTGTTGGACTTTGACTTGAATCTAGTGTGGTCTGGGGTGAATGAGCTGGCTGAATGACAGACCCTATCCTGTGATAGGTGGAAAGAGGATACTTCCGTGAAAAACTATGCATTGCTCATATCTTACTTGTTCAGTCTAGTCTTCACTATTTCCTAGTCTTTCATGGTTTTTAAGCTACTTCAGAAGACAAGTGATAGCAATGCAAAATAATTCTTGTCTCTGGACATGTACATTCTGTCCTATTCAATTGACTTCTCCTCACTAGCCGGTTAAATAAATCTTTAACACTTGTTCGTTTTTGTATCTGCATGAGTCATGATTTTATCATTTTTAAATAATCTATTTTTATTGTAAAAATATATTTATATTATGTATATTTATGTAAAATATACATAAAATTGCCATCTTAACCATTTTTTAAAATATGCGGGTCAGTGGCATTAAGCACATTATTGTGCACCCATCACCACCATCCATCCCCAGAACTCTTTCATCCTACTAAATTGAAATTGTACCCAGTAAATAATAACCCTCCATTCCTCTATCACCTAAACTCCTGGGAAACCACCCTTCAACTTTCTGTCTTTATAAATTGGACCACTCTACGTATCTTTGTAAGTGTGCTAGGAGGAAACACTTCCTACCAATTCAGATGCAGTGATCTAGAGACTATTAATTAACTGACAGATTTGGGATCCCTGGGTGGCGCAGCGGTTTGGCGCCTGCCTTTGGCCCAGGGCGCGATCCTGGAGACCCGGGATCAAATCCCACGTCAGGCTCCCGGTGCATGGAGCCTGCTTCTCCCTCTGCCTGTGTCTCTGCGTCTCTCTCTCTCACTGTGTGCCTATCATAAATAAATAAAAAAATTTAAAAAAAATTAACTGACAGATTTACAGGAGAAAAGACAAGATTAATTTACACACTCACGCAGGAGCATTCAGATGAAGAGGCTCCCTAAAGAGCTGGAGATAGACGTTTATATACCAACTGAACAGGGGAAAGCGATGGAAAGCAAAGAAAGAGCTTCTCTGGAAAAGACTAAGGAGCTTTTAGGAAAACAAATGGAAAGTATGATATTGTCATGTTTGCCACTTCTCAGATGCAAGTGGTCCAGGCTGAGAGTGAAACTACCCCAAAGAGGGATTTATGGCAGCTTCTCTCTCAGAAGGATAAGCCTTTAGTCAGATACATGAGACCCAGAAAGGCTTCTGCATTTGCTGTGTCATAAATGACTTCAGTTTAAAATAACCTTGCTCCAACTCAAGGGGTATAAGTGGATCCATACAAGTGGAATCATATAGTATTTGTCCTTCAGTGACTAGCTTATTTCATTTAGCATAATGTCCCCAAGGTTCATCCATGCTTACAATGTGTTAGGAATTGCCTTCCTTTTAAAGACTGAAATAAAATTCTGCTGTACTTATATATTACATCGTGTTTATCCGTTCATCCATTGATGGACACTTGAGTTCCTTCCGCCTCTTAACTATTGTGAATAAATGTGCTTATGAATACAGCTGTACAAATTCTTCAAGACCCTCCTTTCAATTCTTTGGGGTATATACCCAGAAGTAAAATTGCTGGATATATATTTTTTAAGATCTTATTTATTTATTCATGAGAGACACACACACACAGAGAGAGAGAGAGAGAGAGAGAGAGGCAGAGACACAGGCAGAGGGAGAAGCAGGCTCCATGCACCGGGAGCCCGATGTGGGATTCGATCCCGGGTCTCCAGGATCGCGCCCTGGGCCAAAGGCAGGCGCCAAACCGCTGCGCCACCCATGGATCCCCCAAAAGGTTTTAATATTTAATTGTAAAGGTGGGCAATAAATCTAAATTGTGGCATCATTATGATTTTTTCTTTTTTAAAGAGTTTATTTATTTCTTTTAGAGAGAGAGAACACAAGTTGAGGAGGGAGAGGGACAAGCAGTCTCTGCACTGAATGTGGAGCCTGATGTGGGATTTGACCTCATGACCCTGAGATCATGCTCTGAGTCAAAATCAAGAGTTGGATGCTCAACCGAGACACCCAGGTGCTCCTCATTGTGATTCTTAAAACGAGAGATACACAGTGACTTATTTTTCATGGCAAATATTTTTAGATCCATAAAGCTTTATGGTAATTATCCATGTGTTATTTGTTTTGGTCATGCTGTCAAATTTGTAATAAAGCTTCTTAACCCAAAGGAAAAATAAAGTTATGTGTAGCAAAAAAAATTTTTCTCTCTGTAGTGTGTTTGAATCTATTAAGATATATATGCTCCAGGGGCATCTGGGAAGCTGTCAATTAAAATGTTTGCCTTTGGCTCAGGTCATTATGCCAGGGTCCTGGGATCAAGTCCCGTGTTGGGCCTGCCTGCTGCTCCCCCTACTATTCTTTCTCTGATTGATAGATAAATAGATAGATAAATAAATAATCTTTTTAAAACAGATATATATGCTCCAAAGAAACCTTAAAGAAAAAACAGCAAAATGTTATTGTTTTCACTCTTCACACACTGCTATAAACATTCTCATTAGCTCACACAGTCCTTCCAGCTGGCTTACGTATACTTACTTCCCTTCGGCTTCAGGGATTGGGGGAATGGCTGGAAGTGCACACGAGGCTCTTTTTGTGATAAATTGTAAGCAGGCATACATTCAGCCAGAAGCCTTCCAGATTGGTCATATAAAAACATGGAGAGCAAAAAGAAAATGGAACTGAATGACTACCAAATTTCTACTCAGTACAGAACATTTTAGACTTACAACAGTAACTCTAAAAGCTCCCATTAAGCACGTTCAATATTAGTTTATAACCATTATCTCATTTAATCTTCACACACATACAATTTATGTGGTATATAGCATCTTAATTCCCATTTCAGAGCTGAGGAATGCTCTGCTTGAGGTCATGCAGCTAGTAATTGGAGCTAGGGGTTCTTAACATTGCATACTCTTTTCACCCTGGGGATGCTACTGAACTCAAAGGGCAGTTCTGAGGATTAGATGTGCTGAGGCACATTGTTTCCTTAGCCTCCTGCCTGCCATGGAGTAAGTAGTCATTATATGATCGCCATTAGTATTGAATCATTACTATTTAATATTAAATTATATTAATACAAATAAAACAATTAAGTTATTAATTGTGCATATCTGGGTCCTATGTATAGGTTTTCCAACCGTTTTATTCAATTCCTGTACTTCAAGATCATATAGCACACAAGTGAGAATATCTCCAACTTTGTGATTATAAATTAATAAAGGGTTAAGACTAGGAATACAGAAGTACTCACAGTTCAAATTTTAACTCACCATTTGTGAAATTGTGGGTCAGGATGATGTTGTAATAGGTAATAGGGCCATCCTAGTTGCTGGACAATGTTCTGGTCAGGAGTCCATCGGCAGCACTTTGGGATGGGTACTCCATTCTGGAGTCTGACTTTCAACACTTGCAGTCCAGAAATTCAACTTAGTCAGTCTATGGAAAATTACTGAGGCTCTTGGAAATTATTAAAATGAACCAAACTAACCAAATAAGTAATCTTTAAATCATATTATCAATTGTGTATATATAATTAGAGACATACCTCTCCTAGAAGGGGCTATTCTATCCCCTTATTGACCTAGCAATGAGAACAAATTCTTGCTCACAGGTGGTCCATTGGAAATCACTTCCCTAACCAGAGTTAGGGAATCTCCCTAACCAGAGTTCTTCCTCCCCAAATCTCTCCCCTATTATGTGTTTTGTTTTCTGGTAGCAGTTATCACTACCTAAAATTATCTTACTTCCTCCTAGATTGTCTGCCTTCCTCCATTAGAATGGCAGGTTCTCTGATGTTTGTTCACTGCCATATCCCTAACTTCTAGAACAGAGCTTGACACATAGCAGGAACTCAATATATGCTTGAATGAATTAATGTCATCTGGAGGTTGTAAACCCAAGTTAGATGCAAGTCAACTTAAGCTTCTTTCCCTCAACAGGAAATAGTTGCCCTGTCACTGAACTGAGTTTAGGGACAGTCCTCAGAGATGGGTCGGCCCCCTCGGACTCAGACCCCAGAGCAGGTGGAACCTGGCCCAGCCCAGTGATCTGTGTGTCTGCTCTCTCAGCTGCCCTCCAAAGCCCTGGGATCGACTTGCCACACTCACTTGCACCCTGAGCCACAGCTTCTGGTATAAGCAGAAACCACGGAGCCTCCCAGTTTCTCTTATTCCTTTCTTCAGGTTCAAGGACCCCTAAGGCTCTGGGTCCCTAGTTGGTGTTCTGGACCTAAAGATATGGGCATCTGCTTATATCTAACTCTAACCTGTTGTGGCCCAATGATCTCCTCCCTGCAACAAAGAAGGACTGAGATATGTAGATTGAGAACTGTGATCCTTCTTGGTTGTTAAAATAACTTACAAGTTATTATGGTACTAATTTTGGGGAACAGCAATGGATACTGAGTTTGTGCTTAATGCTCATCGACTGTTCCCCTCCCATATTCCCATTAAATATGTTTGAGAACTCAAAAGGCTAACTCCCAAGACCACCCTGAAATAGAGTCCTCCAGTCTTTTTTCTTTTTTTTTTTTAAGATCTTATTTATTTGAGAGGGAGAGTATCTGCACACAGGAGTGGGGGGTAGAGGAGACGGGAGGGAGAGGGAGAAGCAGGCTCCCCGCCTGAGAGGCTGCAGCGCCTGGCATTCCAGTAGTGCTTTGTGTGGACTCAGGGGACCATTCCCCCGGTGACTTTGAAGGGAAGCCTTCTGAGAAGCTTGGGACCAGAAGAGTTCAGGTGCAAGAGGAATAGGGATGGTGTGGACCTTGAAGACCCTGATCCCATCATAGAATGTTGTGGTGTCCTGGGGGTCTCATGCAGGACTGGGGTGCCAAAGTAGCAGACACTCTGTTCAGCTTTGTCGGGGCACGATGGCACTGTGTATCCAGGCTCCAGCTGTTTTCTTTTTTTTTTTTTTCCAGCTGTTTTCTGAGAGCCACTTGTTATTGTCTTCTCCTCATAAAAGTGAGGGGAACTGATTCTTCAAGTTGGTTTTATAAGATCACTTGAACTACTTCTCAAATGACTGAATTCACAAGCCAGGTCACAGACTATCCTAGTTCAGGTAACAATGACCTGCAATGCACACGTAAACCTCTTATCCGCCAAGTCCACTGCGTACTCCTAGCCACAGACTCTTTTACTCTGGACATCACCCTGATCCTGGGTGGCTAAATACATGTCCATCGTTTTCACCGGATTGTCCCGTCTTTTCATGGTTCTACTTCTGGTTTCTTCTGCATCCTGTTCTGTGCAGTTCCCTGCTGCTCTGGATCTATGCAGTCCCTTTAGGGGAATGTGCTGACCTCAAGATGCTCCTGGCACGAAGGTGGTAAGTGACAGCATCCAAAACCTGGTTCAAAGTTCATGCTATTCCATGATGTCACAGGAGCTGAGGCCTGTCTACACAGTGGCCTACTTCACAACTCCCATAAATAGCCTATATTCCATAAAACGCAGGGGTTGGTCACTATCAGGAGATTGGAATGAAACTTAAAATAACTCCACCAATCCAAATAGGAGGGGTCTGCCCTCAGTTTGTTTTGATCTTTTTTAAAAAAATCTTTATTTTATTTTATTTTTTATTTTTTTTGAGAGAGACAGCATGACCAGAGGGTGAAGGGCAGAGGGAGAGGGAGAGGCAGAGAATCCCAAGCAGGCACCACACCCAGCTCGGTGCCTAACTAACATAAGATCTGATCTCACGACCCTGAGGTCATGACCTGAGCCAAAATCAAGAGGAGGGCACTTAACTGACTGAGCCACCCAGGTGTCCCTCAGTTTCTTTTTCTATTAACCCTTTAAGATAGAGATCTTTTGTATAAGTGAGCAGTAGGTAGAAGAATTGGTGGCACCAACAAAGACCAACAGGACTCACAGCAGGGTCGTCTGTCTTCAGTGGTGCTGGGAGCAGGTCTCTGCGGACTTAACACTCCCTGCATATCACGGGGAGATGGCCACCTATCGCTCAGGTCCTTAAAAATGTTTGTTAAATTCGTTTAGGCAGGGGTAGAAGTACTTTCTAGAAACTGAATTTAATAGCACCTGTCAGGGAGAAGAAAAGCCTATTGTTCAGATCGAAAAGGCTCACAGAGTCAGAAAGTCTGAGGAACTCAACAAAATAGCCTCTGATGTGCGGCACCATGGGGGGAAGGGTTCCAAGGTCCTGGGGGAGACAGGAGAACCGGAAGTCAGCATCTCTGTTGCCTGAGACCTCAGCCAGCTCACTCCTCCTGCCCCTTCCCCATCCTGGGCAAGTGGCGCCTCTAACAGTGAACCCAGGAAAGGAAAAGACAGCAGGAAAGGGAAAACAGGAATAGAAAAATGGAAGGAACAAACAGAATAAAAATAGTAAGATGAGAAGAATGTGGTTTTTTTCCTCGGATACCAAATATGTGGTGTTTTCCACACCAATTCTGACACTAACTGGGTATCTAAAAATTCAATTTAATGACACCGCCTAGCTGGAGTTACCATCACATTCCACACAGGTTAAATGGCTCAGTCCCACAAGACTATGTGCACTTCAGATGCCAGATAAGAATGGGGGGGGGTGCTCAGGCTACCTGTGCTTCTGCCAACTGCAAATGTGGGGGCTCCCCTGACCCCTCAGGTATGATTACGACTCACCTTAGGAATGCACTTTACTTACAATGACTGGTTATAAAGGATCTACCTCAGACACAGCCAAAGGGAAGTGATGCATAGGACACTGTAGAGGGTGGGTGCCACAGAACTTCCAGGGCTCCTCCAGGGTGCCACCCTACCAACACATCCATGTGCCCACCAACCAGAAACTCTCTAGAACTTGTTTTGAGGGGTTTTATGGAGGTTTCATTACACAGGCGTGATTGGCTGAATCAGTGGCCATGGTGATTGAGCTCAATCTCTGATGCCTCTCCCCTCCTAGAAGGTTAGGGATGAGGCTGAAAAGTTTAACCCTCTCATCACCAAACCTTCACACAGGCAAAAATCTACATATACATTTGGATTTCCCAAAATGTAACTACTAATAACCTAATAGTCGATTAACACACATTTGGTATGTTACAAGTCTTATATACTGTATTGTTAAAATAGAGCTAGAGAAAATAAATCATTAAGAAAAATCACATTTATACTATTGTACTGTATCTGTCCAAAAAGAGAAAATCCACCCTTGCGTTAAGTGGACCTTTGCAGTTCAAACATGTTGTTCAAGAGCCCTGCTGTGGGGCACAGCTACAGCAGTGCTTAGAAAGAAATTAAGAGATAAGTGCTTAGGTAATAAATATACCATAGACAAAATGACCTTACTGGATGTGAACTCCATTCTGTGGGAGATTGACTAGCCTTCTCTTGAGGAATAGACACCCACCTATGAGCCTGGCTACTGGGTTCCTGAACTTTTCCCATAACTACCCAGAAGAGTTGCAGTAGGAATGACTGGACAGAGACAGAAACTGAAAGCTATGACTTTATGTGGCCAGAAACCCAACATAATCTTTGTACAAAGAGAAAAGAGAAGAAAAAATGGCATTGGCAGAAAAAGCAGGATTGTAGCACAGGATGGTCTTGATCCATTGACCATTGGGTTAGGGGTCCAGCACCCTTCTGCTACCTTTTCCTCTGTTGTAACAAAGATCCTTATTGTCGGGGCTATAGGGAAAAAACACTTATGGCATGCCTGTAGCATAGTGAAGGGGTTGATTCAAACTAATTGGAAGCCCAGGGTCCTTAAGCACTATAAAGCCATCATACCATGAGGGAGGCTCCTAACCCTGAGGGTGCTAACTGGAAAATTTTTGGAGAAAGAAATTTATACAGATGAGAAGAAATGTAGGAGAATCACTGAAGTGTATACTGAGTGTCTAGAGGAAGGAAGAAACCTGACAGTGAGGAACTGAAGCAAAGCTAAAATAAGGATCCACCACTTGATCCAATTGGAAATTCAAAATCTACTAAAAATTTCATATGATAACTGTGGACCCAAGGAATTTAACAAAAATCCCCCCTACCCCTGGACAAGCAGAGCAGGGCTAACTCCATTTTGTGCTACATCCGCCATCTCATGTATGACCCCCACAAGACCTACTTATTGCACTCCCCCCACCCTAGTAAAGCCACTGAGCACACCCTTACTGGAAACGGGCTCATATAGGAATGCGGAACCCCTAAACCGCAAAGAATGTAAACCCTGCCTTTTGCTTGCCAATCCCGCGCGCCAATTCTGACCAGAGTGATAGGCTAGTTCAAATGGTCACTGTAGGGTAAACTGTAATTCAATTGGCCACCTGCGTGTGGACCGACATGACTGTGCAAGTCTGTGTGTGTTACAATCCCATTGGCCACTGGCCCCTATAAAACTGCTACGCCTCTTACCCTCGGGGTACAAGTCCCTGCTCCACTGTGTCGGGTATACTTGGCCCAAGCTCTAGTTTGCAAATAAACCCTCATGCGCTTGCATCAGTGTTGGCTTCTAGGTGGTTTCTCGGATACGCCATCTTGGGCACGATAACAAAAAGACACACGTTGGCTTTGTGCCGCTATTAACACAGATTCTTTTTTTTTTTTTGATTCTTTAATATTTGCCTTAAACGTGTCAGTTGGTAAAGCTTCACAGCCTTAATCCTGAGGCTCAAGTTATAGTTGTATCTGGAGACCCCAAAAATTTAACCAAGGTACTCATTATAACCCTTTAGTAGAGTTACTGAATATGAAGTGGAGGACAAATAGGTAAGTTTTACCTTAATCATCCAAACTATTACTGTCCTGCGTAAATCTTCACAGTCATAGCACCCATTGCCTCAAAATATCCCACATTGGGTGAGAAAGCTCTGCCCAAGTGAGTAATAAATTAAAATTAAGACTTTGGGGGCAGCCCGGTGGCTCAGTGGTTTTGCACCGCATTGGACCCAGGGCATGATCCTGGAGACCTGGGATGGAGTCACACATCGGGCTCCCTGCACGGAGCCTGCTTCTCCCTCTGCCTGTGTCTCTACTGCTCTCTCTCTGTCTCTCTCTCTCTGTGTCTGTCATGAAAAAATAAATTTTAAAAATCTTAAAAAAAAATAAAAGACTTTGGTAATTACAGGGGCACCTGGTTGGCTCACTTGGTAGAGCATGTATGTGACTCTTGATCTCAAGGTCGTGAGTTCGGGCCTGATGCTGGGCATGGAGCTTACCTTAAAAATAATAATAATAAAAAAAGACTTTGGTAGTAACAAATTGGCTTGACAAAAGTGAATCCCCATGGATGCCCCTCATCTATTAAAACAGTTAATATAGCCCAGTGCAAAATAAAAATTAAAAATAAAATAGGACTTCCTTCGGGCACCTGGGTGGCTCAGTCAGTTCAGGGTCCGACTGTTAGCTCAGCTCAGGTCTTGGTCTCAGGGTTCTGGGTCCAAGGCTGGTATTACGCCTTCCTTCAATGATTGAAACTTTGGGAAAACCTAATGATTGAAGAAGTGATTATCCCTACTACTGCTCCGTTTAAAAACTTAAATTTACCTATTAAACTTTGCCCGTTAATAAACTTGGAAAGAAGGCAGGCACCTCATGGTGGACTACTGCAACCTTAATTCTGAGGTCCCATTCCCTAAGGCTCCATTACCAAACATTATTGAAATTTCCAAGTCCATCCCATCAGTAACAAAGAAATATTCTGAGATTACAGATTTGGCTAATAAATTCTGTTCGTTGTGTATTTCAATGCCTCTCAGCCATAGTTTGTCTTCACCTCCCAAGGGATACAATACACCTTTACCCATGGGGGTACCTCATGGGTACCTCAACAGCTTTGGGATCCATCACATACAATCTTTGAGGGCAAGACCTTAACTGGACCCAACTTTCTTGACACGCACAGGTATGACATTATATTGATGACATACCTCCTCCAAAGAGAGTCTTCTGACACACTCGTTATGAAGATATGAATCCCAGAGCTCACAAAAGGAGGATGGGTCCTCAATGTTCCATACACAATGCAAGTCCCACCACATCATTTTCAGTTAAAGTACCTGAAAATTATTTGGTAAACCGTCCCTGACACTGTCAAGAAACAGTTGTTAACCTTCTCAGCACAGAAGTCGAAAATCTTTTTGTCTTTTTGGGTTCTCAAAGGCAACATATTCCCTATTTACTAATTTTACTCAATTTGATTGATGCTGTTATTTGCAAATTGACCTCCATGGAATTGATGTAGGAACGAATTAGTGGCAGATGGGGGCCTAAGCAGGGAAAGATCAAGGAAAGGCCCCAGAGTCAGGCTCCTACCCATCCCAAGAAAACAGACATAAGACAGCAAAAACAGAAGAAATAAACGTGGCTCCCTAACTCCAAAATGCTAGGGACTATCCCCCCTTGCATGGCTACTAAGTAATCACAGAAACTCACCAGACTAAAAAGAAAAAGGTCATTAAGATGTTTTCAATACAGTCCCTGCTCAAACCAAGACAGCACAAGAATCGCAAGCTCATGGGCTACGTGACCAGGCTCACAGATATCCCAGATGTAGAGAAATATTATGGAGGAGGGATCAACCAGAGACAAAGGAACACCTTGCTCATGATATTTATAAGAACATCTTGTTATTACGATAGTTACAAATCCACCACTTTTGTTCTAAATATCCATCCAGATACTGACAAGAAATTTACCAAGTTCCCTGAGCAGTTTCCTATAAAAGACCATAAAAAGCCCTCAGTGGCACCCCTGTCAGGGGGGCCGTCTCAATTCTGAGAACTTTCTCTGCATGTCTGCTTAAAAAACTTCTATCACTTTGCTCACTCTGTGTCGTCTGTTCTAGATTCATTCCTTGACTCCTTGAGACAAGAACCAAGCTCTCCTGTATCATTTTGGTGCCCAAACCGGGGGCCACTCCCCTTAAAGGGTGAGTAAATGTGGATTCTATCCTTTCTTTCCTGGGTGACATCTCTCCCTTCGGTAACCGCTTCTTGTAACAAAAAGCAAAACCAGGTACTTGTCAGCCAGTTAAAGGCAGATAGCGAGGCTGCTGGTCTTAAAGACTCACGTTGACAGGCTTCTGGAGAAAGGTTTGCTCAATCCCCCTTCCCTAAAGGAAGGGAATGTTGGCCTAAGCCTAACCAGCTCCACTTTCTGTTTTCTGGCTTTCTGCATTGGCTTTTCCCCCCGCCTGAGGGCCTTCGCTTATTGTGGGGTCATGCTTGCAAACGGGGCCCCAGGTACTGGAACAGAGAGAAGCAAGGGTGAGGCAGGAAACTTAACTGCAACTGATCATTGTGGAGTCCGAGAAAATTAAGGCCATTCACCTCAAGTTCAGCATTAGCACAAATACAGCCATCTCAGGCCCTGTGAAGAAGAGCTGAACTTTACCTTCCTTCAGTTAAGCCCCATATTAGAATGAGAACAAAGCTCAGAACGCCCTTGGCAGGAAGTCCCATATCAGAAAGACTACAGAGCTCAGAGAATCCCTTATCAGATCTTAAGAAACTCCCCCACCCTTTCCCCTCATATTGGAATGGGAAAAAAACATTCCTCCACCCCTTCTGAAAATTCCCTAGACCAGCCCATGAAAAACCCAGCTGTAACCCACTTCAGGGTCCAAGCTCCTGTTCTGTTGTGTGGAGTATACTTGGACCCACGCTCGAACTTGTAAATAAACCCTTGTGTACTTGCATCGGTGTTGGCTCCTTGGTGGTTTCTCAGATTCGCAATCTTGGGCAAAACAATCATGATCGGCCTGACTCATCAGGCACCATGGGGCAAGGGATGCAAGTGAATTTATGTGACCAAAGGATGAGGTCTCCTGTAGGAGAGCCCAGGAACATAAGGTCATTTATAGGATTCCATGTTCATTGATTGGAAGAATTAATATTGTGAAAATGTCAATGATACCCAGGGCAATTGGCACATTTAATGAAATCCCTATCAAAATACCATGGACTTTCTTCAGAGAGTTGGCAAAAATCATCTTGACATTTGTGTGGAATCAGAAAAGACCCCAAATAGCCTGGGGAATATTGAAAAAGAAAACCAGAGCTGGGGGCATCACAATGCCAGATTGCAGGTTGTACTACCAAGCTGTGATCATCAAGACTGGGTGGTACTGGCACAAAAACAGACACATAGATCAATGGAACAGAATAGAGAATCCAGAAATTGTCCCTCAACTCTAGGGTCAACTAATAGTCAACAAAGCAGGAAAGACAATCCACTGGAAAAAGGACAGTCTATTCAACCCAATGGTACTGGGAAAATTGGACAGCCACGTGCAGAAGAATGAAACTAGACCATTCTCTTACACCACACACAAAGATGAACTCAAAATGGATGAAAGATCTAAATGTGAGACAAGATTCTATCAAAATCCTAGAGGAGAACACAGGCAACACAACACCTCTTTTGAACTTGGCCACGGCAACTTCTTGTAAGATACATCTATGAAGGCAAGGGAAACAAAAGGCAAAATGAGCTATTGGGACTTCATCAAGATAAAAACCTTCTGCACAGCAAAAGAAACAACAGAACTAAAAGACAACCCGCGGAGTGGGAGAAGATATTTGCAAATGACGTATCAGATAAAGGGCTAGTATCCAAAATCTATAAAGAGCTTCTTAAACTCAACACCAAGGAAAAAAACAATCCAATCATGAAATGGGCAAAAGACATGAACAGAAATCTAACAGAAGAAGACACAGGCATGGCTAACAAGCACGAGAGAAAATGCTCTGCATCACTGGCCATCAGGGAAATACAAATCAAAACCACAATGAAAAACAAAACAAAACAAAACCAAACCCCAATGAGGGCAGCCCCAGTGCCTCAGCGGTTTAGCGCCACTTTCTGCCCAGGGTGTGATCCTGGAGACCCGGATGAAGTCCCATGTCTGATTCTGGCATAGAGCCTGCTTCTCCCTCTGCCTGTGTCTCTGCCTCTCTCTCTCTGTCTGTCATGAATAAATGAATAAACTCTTAAAACACACACACACACACACACACACACACACACACAATGAAATACCACCTCACACCAGTGAGAATGATGACAATTAACAGGACAGGAAACAACAAATGTGGGAGAGGACGTGGAGAAAGTGGGACCCTCTTGCCCTGTTGGTGGGAATGTGAACTGGTACAGCCACTCCGGAAAACTGTGTGGAGGTTCCTCAAAGAGTTAAAAATAGACCTGCCCTACGACCCAGCAATTGCAGTGCTGGGGATTTACCCCAATGATACAGAGGCAGGGAAACGGCGGGATACCTGCACCTGGGTGTCCACCGAAAGATGGATGGATAAAGATGTGGTCTATACATACAATGCAATATTACTCAGCCATTAGAAACAACGAATACCCACCCTTCACTTTGATGTGGATAGAACTGGAGGGTATTAATTATGCTAAGTGAAGTCCATCTGAGAAAGACAATCATCATATGGTCTCATTCGTTTGGGGACTATAAAAATAGTGAAAGGCATTATAGGGGGAAGGAAGAGAAAACGAGTGGGAAATATCAGGGAAGGTGACAACACATGAGAAACTCTTAACTCTGGGAAATGAACAAGGGGTAGTGGAAGGGGAGGTGGGTGGGGGAACAGGGTGACTGGGTGATGAGCGCCGAGGGGGGCACTTGCTAGGAGGAGCACTGGGTGTTACGCTACATGCTGGCATATCAAACTACAATAAAAAAATATACAAAAAAACCCCCCAAAATAGGATTCCTTGCTAGCCTAAGGTTCATCTGGAGAGTGCACATAAGGACTGGCAATCCAGCACTCTGAACCTGCCTTTGCTTACCTCTGGTGGCCTTGGGGTCCCCAAGACAGGTTAAAGGATGGAGACCTGTGCAGCCCCGGGGACTCCACCGTTTAGCCCCGCCTTCAGCCCAGGCCTGATCCAGGAGACCTGGGATTGAGTCCCAGGTCGGGCTCCCTGTAAGGAGCCTGCTTCTCCCTCTGCCTGTGTCTCTGCCGCTTTCTCTCTCTCTGTATGTGTGTCTTATGAATAAATAAATAAAGTCTTTAAAAAAAAAACAAAAACAAAGGAGACTGGCCCTGGGGGTGACACCCTGGGAAGCCTCATCCAAAAGCAGCACAGGCCTCCCGCTGAGAGACCATAGGTGTTCCACTTACTTCCTCAGCCTTCTAAAAGGAATATCACCGTTTAAATTATTAAGCTTCAGGGATCCCTGGGTGGTGCAGCGGTTTAGCACCTGCCTTTGGCCCAGAGCGCGATCCTGGAGACCCGGGATCGAATCCCACGCCGGGCTCCCGGTGCATGGAGCCTGCTTCTCCCTCTGCCTATGTCTCTGCCTCTCTCTCTCTCTCTGACTATCATAAATAAATAAAAATAAAAAAAATTATTAAGCTTCGCTAAGCTCTGGATTAGGACTCGGTTTTTCACAAGATCCAGAGGAAGCGGGATCATTTAGGTGGCAGACGGGTGAGAGTGGCTACTCCCGCTGGCCTCACCCCTCCTTATCCCAAGATGTCAGGCCACTCTATCACCTTGGATAGGCAGCAAAGGGGCACCTTGGTTTAGGTGAGAACTGACTTGTAGGGATGCCATCAGTGGTCACCTCTCTAGAACAGGTACAGGGCAGGAGATTCCTACGAGAATTTCGAGGTGGGAACCAATCAGCCTTTGCAGAGATGCTTGTGCACTGCATTCTGAAAAGTTGGGGAAATTGACCCACTCACACTGAAAAGGAAGTGTATGATGTTTTTCTGTTCCCAGGCTTGGCTTCAGGATCATCTGCAGGATGGAGAGACCTGGTCCCCCCCTGAGGGAAGTATTGAAACAAAGCTATCTTGCAATTAGATTCATACTGTAAAAGGGGAGTTAAATGGTCCAAAGTCCCTTCTGTGCCTTACAAGAGCAGGCCGACTTCTGTAAATCTTGCAAAGAAAACACCTCCCTAGCCAAAGCAAAAGATCACAAGGGGCAAATGCTGATAACCTGCCCCCTGAGGCTCCCTCCCATCAAGAGGTACCTGTCAAACCTTCCTGCCGGCATTACCCAGGCTTGCCTCAAACTGAGAAACCTCCCAATGAGAGGAAGGTGCACTAGCTATACCCATGAACTGACACGCGTAGTAGAATTGGCCCAAGTAAGGTACACGTGCCATTCTCTCTCCAAGACTTTATAAACAGATCAAGAGTGACTTGGGCAAATTTGTAGATAATCCTGACCACTATACTGAAGTCTGTCAAAATACAAGCCAAATGCTTGAATTTGATTGCAGAGATATAATGCTGATTCCTTTTTTTTTCTTAAGATTTTTAAATTTTTTTGTTTATGAGACACACACACACACACACACACACACACACACACCACACAGAGGGGGAGACCTAGGCAGAGGGAGAAGCAGGCTCCATTCAGGAAGCTAGATTCGGGACTCTATTCTGGAACCCTGGGATCACACCCTGAGCCAAAGGCAGACAGATGCTCAACAGCTTAGCCAACAAGGCATCCGGGCCTTTTACAAACTTAAACAAGCTTCATTAAAATTCCAGCTCTAATTTCCTGTAGGAAAAGAGTTTAACTTGTATGTTACAGAAAGAAAGGGAATAGCATTTGGAGTTGTGACCCAGACGAGGGGATCAACTCAGCAACCGACAGGATACCTAAGCAAAGAATCAGACATGGTGCCAAAAGGAGGGCCGGCTTGTTTACGGGTGGCAGCACCATTGAGCTTCTAATACCTGGAGCTACTAAGATAACCTTGGGGGCAGAAAGAACTGGTTACCCCCCTCCTAATGTAACAAGACTATGGGAATCAAAAGGAGGCTTCTGGCTGATAGTCGCCTCTTGAAATATCAAGCCTTACTCCTAGAGAAACCCCATATTTGCATTACAACTTGTACATCTTAAAATCCTGCAACTTTCTTGCCAGAGGAGGCTGCTAAACTGGAACACGACTGTGAACAAACGATAATGCAAGATGATGCTGCCAGGCAGGATCTGCAGGAGACTCCACTAGACAATCCTGAGTGGAATCTGTATACTGATGGCAGATGCTTTGTAGAGCAGGGAATAAGTGAGGCCGGATGGGCTATAGTTAGACCCTCTCAAGTACTGAAAGCAAGCCTCTTTCTGTGGAGGCCGAGAGAGAGAAGATCTCTGGCTACCATCTTAAACCCCTAGACCAGCCCATAAAAACCCAGCTGTAACCCATCTCAGGGTCCAAACCCCTGCTCTGTCGTGTCGGGTATATACTTGGACCCAAGCTCGAGATTGTAAATAAATCCTCATGCGTTTGCATCGCTGTCGGCTCCTTGGTGGTTTTTTCAGATATGCAATCTTGGGCACAACATTTGGGGGCTCGTCCGGGATCCAAGAGACCCCTAGGACCCCATCTGGAGGGTGCCAGGCATGGAGAGTATACTCAACTTTTTCCACCTTTTGCGCGCATATTTCCCGAGAGCTCTAAACTGTATTTTTACCTGTAGGAATTCCAATGTATTCCAATGTATTAGGTCGAGACTGGCTTAGGCTGTTGTGCTGGCAGACCGTCGACCAAGGGTCTTGGGAGACATCCCTTACGCCTGCCGACTTCCGTCCTCCCAGCAAGCCTACAAATCTGGCCAAGGTGTATGATGTAAGTAATACAAGGTAAGGATGAGAGTCCAGCAGCCTTCTTAGAAAGGATCATAGAGGCTTTTAGGCAGTACACCCCTATGAACCCAGGAGCCCCAGAAACGAAGGCCGCAATGATCATGGCCTTTGTTAACCGGGCCGCTCCGGACATTAAAAAGAAATTGCAAAGAGTAGAGAGACCGGGGGAGAAGAGCTTGCAGGACTTAGTAATAGTAGCAGAAAAGTCTATAATAATAAAGTCTGGAAGAGCATCAAACTAAGTGACCGGCAGACCCGAACCTAAGCCAAGATCCTCCTGGCCACACCAATGGACGACCCACGGGAAGTCGGAGATACCTCAAGAAACTGGCTTCAGGGACAGGTAAGGAACGATGGCCCTGGTTCCCATCCGGAGTGCCCTAACTGAACAAAAGCCAATGTGCTTATTACAAGGAGGAGGGCCACTGGGTGAAAGACTGCCCTAACAAAAGACCCAAGGCCCTACCAAAAACTTGGAGATAGAGGACATGGACGACTAGAGGAGTCGGGGTTTCGGCGCCCCTCCTGAGCCCAGGGTAGCTCTCAGAGTGGAGGGGCAACCCGCTGAATTCCTAGTGGGACACTGGGGCACACGACATTCGGTTTATTACAACCCCAAGGTAAATTGGCTAGCAAAACTTCATGGGTGCAAGGGGCCAGGGCCCCAAACAGTACTCATGGACTACCCGGACAACTGTGGATCTAGGCATGGCCGGGTGTCCCTACTCCTTCATGGTCATCCCTGAGTGTCCCTACCCATCGTGAGGTTGGGACTTGCTCACCAAGATGGGGGCACAAATTTGCTTCCACCCCGAAGGGGCAAAAATCCTAAACAAGGAGGGGCACCCGATTCAGGTGCTTGTCCTGAGTTTAGAAGACGAATATCGTCTTCACCAAATGCCCTCGGCCCCAGTGACTGACATTGACCATTGGATGCAGGAATTTCTCCAAGCATGGGCAGAAATTTGGGAACTGGGCTTGCCTGGCACCGACTGGCCATTTACATAGAACTAAAGCCAGGGGCAGATCTGTCAGGGTCCGCCAATACCCATGCCTCCCATAGCCCATACGGGAACCACACCCCACATATGGTAACCAATGGACTTGGGCATATTGAGACCTTGCCAGTCGGCATGGAACACTCACTCTCTTCTGCCGGTGCGGAAACCGCACTCTAATGATTACAGGCCAGTCCAGGACTTAAGGGAAGTCAGCTGGCGAGTGGAGGATATGCACCCTACGGTCCCAAACCCATACACCTTCCTATCCACCCTGCCTCCACACAAACTTTGCTTTACTGTATTAGATGTAAAAGACGCCTTTTTCAGCCTGCCTTTAGCAACCAAGAGCCAAGACCTTTTCGCCTTTGAATGGACAGACCCCGAGAAAGGCATCAATGGCCAGCTCACCTGGACTCGACTGCCACAAGGATTCAAAAATTCACTGACCATCTTCGATGAGGCCTTACACGAAGACTTGGGTGAGTTCCAGTCCGAGCACCCTCATTCGACCTTATTGCAATATGTACATGATACCCTGTTGGCAGCGGAAGACCAGGACACATGCCTGCGAGGCACCAGGGACTTGCTCCAGACAATAGCGGCTCTAGGATAACCGGCCTCAGCTCAAAAACCCCAGATCTGAAGAGCAGAGGTGAGCAACCTAGGGTACACATTAGAGGATGGACAAAGATGGTTGACAGACGCACGGAAGGAAACTGTCCTAAGGATCCCACAGCCACAAACCGTATGCCAGGTACATGAATTCTTGGGATCAGCAGGGTTCTGTCGATTATCCATTCCGGGTTTTGCCAAGATGGCTAGACCCTCCTCTATGAGGCCACCAGGAACCAGCAGAATTTTGAATGCATAGAGGCCATGAACAAAGCCTTTAATGATCTTAAACAGGCCTTGCTGTCTGCCCCAGCTCTTGGGTTGCCCGACCTAACCAAGCCCTTCTACCTGTATGTGGACGAGAAAGACGGGGTGGCAAAAGGGGTCCTCGTCCAGTACCTAGGTCCTGGAAGAGACCGATAGCCTATCTCTCGAAAAAGTTGGCCATGGTAGCCACTAGATGGCCCCCATGCTTAAAAATTATTGCCGGTGGCCACTATGGTCAAGGACGCAGACAAACCGGCCATGAGGCAAGAACTGCATGTTACCACCCCACATGCTATTGAAGGGGTACTTAAACAGCCCCCAGACTTCTAGATCAGCAATGCCCGTCTGACCCATTATCAGAGCCTACTGCTAAACCCCACCAGAATTTGATTTAAGGCACCAACAACCCTGAATCCGGCAAAGCTACTCCCTAACCCAGACTGGGACCCCCCTCTACATGTGTCAAGAAATTGTGGCACAGGTGCATGGAATCAGAGCTGATCTCCAGGACCAGCCACTGCCTAATGTGAACACCACCTGGTACACGGACGGCAGCAGTTTTGTCCTAGAAGGAATCAGATTCGCGGGGGCAGCCGTAACCATGGAAACGGAGAGCATCTGGGCAGCACCATTGGCAGCCGGAATATCGGCTCAATGGGAAGAAGTGATCGCACTGGCCGAGGCGCTAAC